>NC_060278.1:87441967-87571979 GCF_021613505.1 Equus quagga | reverse complement strand
GTCCCCCCATATCCTTTCACCGTCATCCTATATCCAAGTACCCCAGTCTGTACCCTTTTCTCAACTCCACACCACGTCCACGCACCTCCTTTCTCCCTGCTCTCTCTCCTTTTTCTCTCTCACCTCCTCACTCCCAATACGTTCTCTGCTTTCCCACCCTATTTTTCCTTAGCTAGGCAGACTTGAGAGGTGAGCGACATCCCTTTTTCCTGGTTCCGCGGGAGCACCTGGATATGTAGAGTTGGTTAGGCTGACGGGAAATTTTGCAGAGTAGGACGTGGAGAGGAATTGCTTTGGGCTGAATAAACATTGACCTAGAGACCGTTCTGTACTGGAATATTTACACACCTTATTTGATCCACGTTGCTACCGGGGCTGGACAGAAAAGTGACAGGACAGGGATCAATTATTAGTCTCGATTTTCACACGGGGAAACTGAGGATCACAAATCTCACTGTTAGTATGTGGATTCATATTCAATAATGCATTCAACATTTATTGAGTACCTACTATTGCCGCAGCCAGACCACTAACGGACATTTATTGAACAGTTACCCAGTACCAGACACTGTGCTATAGCACTTTATATGTGGTTGGTTTTTTTTTTTTTAAAGATTGGCATCTGAGCTAACATGTGTTGCCAATCTTCCTTTTTTTCTCTTCTTCTTCTTCTTCCCAAAGCCCCCAGTACATAGTTGTATATTCTAGTTCTAGGTCCTTCTGGTTGTGCTATGTGGGACGCCACCTCAGCATGGCCTGACAAGCGGTGCTGTGCCGGTGCTCAGGATCCAAACCAGCGAAACCCCAGTCTGCCCAAGTGGTGTGCACCAACTTAACCACTCAGCCACAGGCCGGCCCCATGTTTTATGTGTCTTGATCTTCACAACAACCCCCAAAAGTGAGTATTATCCCCATTTTCCAGTTAAGGAAACAGACTCAGAGAGCCTAAGTGACTTCCTAATGTCACAAAGCTATAGTAAATGGCAGAGCCAGGATTTGAACCCGTAGCTCCTGGCCCCAGCCCTCTCTACTCTACATGCACCAGATTGCCTAAATCCCAGAGTGCTTCAGCACCCCCAGGGGGACCTGGGCCCAGTCCTGACTGCCCCAAACTTGCTATGTGACCTCAAGAAAGTCGTCTTACCTCTCTGGGCCTCAATTTCCTTTTCTGTCAAACTTAACATATCCAAGCTTCCTTCTAGAGCTTCTTTCAAACACTCTGCTGTCAGGATTCTGCCAATCCCATGCTCTAAACCCCCAGCTCCCCCAGTGGCCTGGGAAATGCCCAGGGAGAGGCCACAAATATACATCCTCAGAATCTCAGAGGTTCTGAGTCCTGTCTCAGTACAGCAGGACTGGTGAGGGTGGGTCTGAGAACTGCCCATCTGGCCCAAGAGGAGACAGGGAGTGAGGTAGGCCAGAGCTTCATGCTTTGGTGACAAAATCCTGTCCCAGCCTAGTCTGAAACCCCAGAGGGACTCCTCAGCCCTAGCAACTAGGAGAAGGAGACAGGAAATAATATCCAGAGGCTGCTCGGGGGAGGAGAGAGCAGTGTTTTGGAATGGTGTCCCTAAAGTGTCCTCATTTCATGCAACCCTGAGCCTATGCCCATCACATTTGCTTCCTGCTACCCTCTCTTGACCTCTTTGCTGACTTAACTGTATAATCATTAATACGCATCTCCTGTCACACCACTTGTCTGCTTAAAACCTTCTGTGTCTCCCAAAGTACCACACTCCTCACACAGCATTCATGGCCTTCCATGACGCAGCCCCAGTTCTCTCCAGTTTCATCTTCCCTTCTTCTCCCACATGCACCTTGTGCTAAGGTCAAACTCCTCTTTGTCCCTTCAACACTCTCCCACATCCACACTTTTGCTCAAGCTCTTTCCCCTGCCTGGAAAGCCCTCTTCAGGCCTTTGTGAATTCAGATCTTTCCTGTCTTCAAGATTCTACTCACCCCTTCTTCTAGGTAGCCTTCCCTGTCCCCAGCCATGTGTCCAGAGCTATCTTGATGGACAGTCATTTATTTATTCAATAAACAGTAAATGAAGATGACCAATTGTGGGTGTGTATGTGTCTTCCCAAGTGGATAGTTGGCATCCCAAGGGCAGAATCTTTGTCCATATACTCCCCCACCCAGCCTGCTGGGCCTGATAGCGAGTAGACTCTAATCAAATCAGCAGTTACAGCTCAAGAAGGGTGGCTTGTACAAAAGTTGACAGCTGGACCCTCTATCCTGGGACAGGAGGTTTTTTATTGGACATAGAGTTCTGGTTCCCTGAACCCAGGATGGGGGCTCCTGACATAAACTCTGATACCCTAAATGACCTGGATTCTGCTCCCAGCCTTAGCTGAACCCCATGTACAGACTGCTAGGTCAGATCCCAGTCTTCCATTTCTCTGTAGAGTCAGAGGTACCTATGGAAGTAGGGGGCTGGAGCCCAGTGGAGTCCCTTCCTGAAACCCTGGGGACCCATCCCTCTACACTGCAGAGATTTATTATCAGGGCTGGAGAAGACCTAGACCTCAATTCATCCAAACTCCTCACTTTATAGGTAGAGAAACTGAGGCAGAGGGAGGTCAAGGTACGTGCTTAGGATTATAGAGTAGCAGAGCCATCTACTGACCCTGGTCCTGGGGAGCGGGCTTAGTATTCTGGGACCTTGGCCTGGACCTGGGGGCTGTAAAAAGGGGCAGTGGGCACCATGCTGGGGGTAATCCTAGAATCCCATTTCCAATCAGACATAGGATGCCACTCCTATGTACACACATGGATATGCATGGACATCTATGCATACACATGAAGGCATCCATGTACAAATATACACCCATGTGCTCATGAGCTCACATCCATGGGGTTAATCCATCCAATCCCTGCCCAGATGTAAGCACTTGCCCAATTTTATGGCTCCCAGGATTGGAGGTCAAGAGGTCACCCTTCTATTCCTGTCTGGGACTTGGGCTTGGCCTCACCAAACCCTGGGGGCTCCCCGATGACTTGGGGCCCCCCACTTCAAAGGGTAAAGATGTGTCAGCCTGGGTGTGTCCCTCACAGGCCTTCCGTGTACTTGAAGGTATGAACCTGCTGGAGAACTGTCTCACCACTCCCCCCTCCCCCTTAGCCCCTAAGCTAGAGTGCAAGGCTGAGATGAAGCCCAGTGGGTAGCTTGGAATCTGAGTCAAAACCAGCAAGTTCTGATCACTCTAGAAGCAGAGCTCTCCTCCTACCCCCCACTAGCCCTAGATCTAGAGTTAAACAAATAATTTTAGTGAAGAAACTATTGAGATTTCTATATGCCAGGTACTATTCTAAGTGCTTACCTGTGTTGATAACTCATTTAGTCTTCACAACAATCCCATAATGTATGTAGTAGGTAATATCATTCTTCCCATTTTATTGATGAAGAAACTGAGACAGAGAGGGGAAGAAATTTCATTGGTAAAGCCAACTAGGGCAGACACGATCCCCAAATTCCCCCAAGAGATAGGTTTATACATTAACAAGGGGCCATAGCTCCTGAATTCCTATTCAAAAAGCTTTGTTGTTCAACCCAGAGATGCCTGAATTGAGGATAATGGTGGGGGTGGGGAGGGGGGGGCATGCGTATACACCATGAAAGAGACCCTTGTCTGACTGTCAGTAAATCCAGATTTCAATCCTGGTTCTATCAATCCTGGCCTCACTGCCTGGCCCTGGGCAAGTCACTTTCTTTGTCTGAGCCTCAGTTTCCCTATCTGCAAAATGGCTGGTTCTGTGCTTCCTAAATAGTACCTCCAGCCCCAACCTCCAGGCATCCGAGTTGTTTGGGTGAACTGTGCTTAATGCCCCTGACCATGAGGAGGTGATGGTCAGGACAGGATTCATTTCAGGAAGAGGAGATGAGTGCAGGAAGCCAAATGCCTAGCTTAGTTTTAGTCCATTTGCCCATGGTGTGAGGGTGGGGTGGTGACTTTGGGGCTCCATGTGATAAACATGTGGGTATGTTTGTGAGTATGAACAAGTACCCGAGTGAGCTGCTCTGCTGTGAGTGTCCTGCATGAATCCCCACATTTCGAACTTTTAAAGGAAAATGGTTGCATCCCTCAAGCTTTGAGACTGGAGAGGAGAGAGTGGACAGTGAGTTTCCCTCGTGCTGGACCAGCCACTGTTGTAGAGCAAATGGACTCCCTGAAGCTTAGACCGCTGCCCTTTCCTGATCTCTGCTCTTCCTTGGCTCCCCACCACCTTCAGGCTGAAAATACTACTACTGGCCAGGCCCCCTCTCATGTACCTGGTACACAGTAAGCATTCAGTAAGTGCTGTGCTTGAAGCTGCCCTCACCCAAGCTTTTAGCATTCTCTGTCAACACACACACCCCCTCTACCAATGATCACACTCCAAACCACCACCAGCTTTCCTGCTTCCAGGATTTTGCTCTTGTACTTTCTTCCTCCTAGGGAACCCCATCCTTCACTCACTTAATCTCCCTGTGTCTAGACCCTCTCTAGTCTTCAGGACTAATATAATCAGCAGCTTATATTTATTGAGCATTTATGATGTGCCTGTAACTCTCCAAGATGGACATTGTTGTTATCCCCATTTTACAGATGAGGCAATTGAGGCTCAGGTTGCTGAGGCTCAAGATCACAGTGCTATTAAGTGTCTGTGCACGTTTCTATATATTCAACTGTATAGAAATATTGTATGTGCATAATAAATATTGTACGTTAATAATAAATAGCATAAAAATGATAAAGCCTATGTGTGAAAAATGTACAGCATTTTTACCCAACATTAAATCATTTTCTGGAGCAGCAGGCATTCCCATGTTGGCCTTAAAGAGACAAACTGCCATGTTGTGCAGATGGCCACATGGCAAGGACCCAAGGAGGGCCTCTAGAAGCTAAGTGTGTGGGGCCGGCCCTGTGGCGCAGTGGTTAAGTTCGGTATGCTCCGCTTTGGTGGCCCAGGTTCGCAGGTTTCTATACTGGGTGCAGACCTACACCACTTGTCAGCCATGCTGTGGTGGTGACCCACACACAAAATAGAGGAAGATTGGCACAGATGTTAGCTCAGGGCTAATCTTCCTCAAGCAAAAGAAGAGGAAGATTGGCAGCAGTTGTTAGCTCAGGGAAAATCTCCCAAAAAAAAAAAAAAAAAAAAAAAAAAAAGCAGCAGCAGCAGCAGCTGAAAGTCCTCCCTGGCCAACAGAGAACAAGAAAATGGGGATCTCAGTAATATGGCCGCAAGAAAATGAATTCTGCCAACAACCTGAGGGAGCCTGGAAGCCAGTCTTTCCCAGGTTGAGTCTCCAGATGAGGACACAGCTGGCCAACACCTTGATTTCAGCCTTGTGGGTCCCTGAGCAAAAAACCCAGAGGAGCTGTGCCTGGACTTCTGATTTATAGAACTGTGAGCTAATAAATGGTATATCTTGAGCACCTAAGTTTGTGGAGGTTTATTACACAGCAATAGAAAACTACTACACACATGTTAAAGAAAGTTTCTTGCATGAAAATTGAGGCAGCTTGAGTTACTAACATACTGTAGTACATTTTGTCTTAGGGCAAATAGTTCTGTGAAACATAATAAATAGTGTTATAACTGGGAAAAATCATTTTTTCTTTTGCCAAAGTCATATAGTTGAAGTCGAGGGATAGCACTTCCTCCAGGAAGCTCTCCAAGATCTCATGGGGAAGAAGTAACCTCTCCCTCCACAAAAAAAGATTCAAGGAAGGCTTCCTGGAAGAGAAGACACCTTAGCTAGGCTTGGAAGGATGAATAGAAGCTTGGGGCAAAGGGGTTGAAAGGCCTGAAATATGATTTCAAATCAGGAGCCCTGCACCCTTGCCTTGGCTCTGCTTCTGACTTGCTGTGTGACTATGTCCCTCCATGGGCCTCTGTTTCTCTGTCTATACAATGGGGGCACGATGGCGACTCCTTTGCCTGCTCACCTTTTTTCTGCCCCTAAGGAGAGCTTTTCTAAGGAGAACTTTGTCTTGTCTGACTGCTTTCTAGGCTTTGGAGATACAGAACTTGGATAACAGGGTGACAGAGACAGGATGGAGAGGTGAGAGGAAAGAGGGAAGGAAAGAAAAAAAAGCTAGGCTTGGGGGAAAAGGCCTAGAGGGACAGTATTTTGTTGATGTTTTTTGAGAAGGTTAGCCCTGAGTTAACATCCGTTGCCCATCCTCCTCTTTTTCCTGAGGAAGACTGGCCCTGAGCTAACATCCGTGCCCATCTTCCTCTACTTTGTATGTGGGACGCCTACCACAGCATGGCTTGCCAAATGGTGCCATGTCCCCACCCAGGATCTGAAGTGGCGAACCCCAGGCTGCCGAAGTGGAACGTGCGCACTTAACTACTGCGCCACCAGGCTGGCCCCTAGGGACAGTTTTTGATGGACAGTGACAAGTTTGGCGAATGAGGGACACTGAGAGGCAGCAGTGGGGCGTGAAAGGATTAGTGAGAACAAAGGAGATTCTAAAGAGTGTTGACATGGATTAGAGACCCTTTGATGTTTTTCAAGAGTTACAAATATTAGATTCATTTTAAATTAGTTTTTGGAGTTGGACTATTGTTCTTGGATTTAGTACATTTTTATTCATTTTTGAATAGGTTAAAATGCATATGATTCAAAATCCCAGAGAACAAAAGGATATAGGTTTCCTTCCCATTTCCATCCCCTGCACCCTCCAATCAATTTCCACTCCCCAGGGGCAAATGCTGCTACCGGTTTCTTGTGTGAATTGTCACAAATATTCTCTGCATATACAAGTATGTATATGTATATATGATCTCCTCCAATTTGCCCTTTATACTACAGTTCTTGAATGTGACATTGAAGGTGCTAAGCCTGAGCCATGTGGGGCCCTGGGGTTTATCTGGGTTATGGGAGCGTTTGGACTCAATGGTGTCTCTGAAAGATTCTGATCCATTCCCTGGATCAAGCTCTTCCTGCTGCCCTTTCCCTTGGTTCTACCCACCCTACCCTCTGGGCCGAGTGGCAGCCTCAGCCCTTCACTATGGCCTGCTCTCTGAGTTTCTCAGAATCCCTCCTACTCCATAAAAATCTTCCTGGCCTGACTCCCTTGATTCCAGCCAAGAGTTTACCACCAAGAGCTTTTGGCAGAAAATCCAGGGATAGAAGCTCTGAATAGCGTGTAAATATTTATTGATCAATTCCCGGACTTGCCAGGGGCCTCCCTGCTTACTCTCAATTTGCTTATCTGCTTTCTGTGGAGTTTGCCATCCCTTTCTGCCAGAGGAATTCACTGGGTCTACTCTAAGCTCCTGGGGGCAGGACCTTACCTGTGAGCCTTAAAAAATGTGCCTTTTGTAGAGAAAGAAACCCTTCCCCCTGTAATGGAACTGCAAGGAATGGTTATCTAGAGATCATCTAGTGCCCTGAGTTTACATTTGAGGAGACGGAAGCCCGGATGAGCGGGAAGGACTTGCCCAGGGTAACAGAATGCATGAGGGAAAGGACAGAACACGAACTTGAGGCTTTGATTTCCAGCTCCTACCTCTTCCCCGTCTCCTTCTAGAGTCTAAACTCAGTCAACCTTTATTCTCTCAAAATCTAGTATATAAAGTTAACAGAATTGTGTTATATTCATCGAATGGACTACTATTCAGCAATAAAAATGGAGTAAACTACTAATACCGGCAACAAATATGGATGAACCTCAAAATACCACGCTGAACAGAAGCAAGCAGACGCAAAAGAGTACATACCATATGATGCCATTTTTGTGAACTTCTCGAACAGGCAAAAGTAATGTACACTGACAGCAGATCAACAGCTGCCTGGGGATGAGTGGAAGGACTGACTATAGAGGGGAATGACGGAACTCTCTGGAGCGATAGAAATGTTCTATATTTGGATTGTGTGATTGTTTACATGGGTGAATATATTTGTCAAAACTCATTATACCTCAAAGTTGCCTTAAGAAGAAAAAAAAGGCAACGTTGAAATATACTTACTCAATTTAGTCGAGAAAATACAATGTGACCACTGACCTACATACACAAAATCAACATTGACCAATTCATGTGAGCAAGGCAAGCTCAGCAGTTCATAACCCCAGGTCAGATGTTTTCCATCTTTCAAATGAAGTTGTCAAGATTTTGGTCAGAACATCATTTTCCTTAGACTTTTGCTCAAAAACTTCTTCTGTCATGACAACTGTTCCTGACTTGGGTTGGATTTGAATGCTGGTGAAAAAAAGAAAGAAAGAAAGTTGGTGACTAATACCTCTTTGCTCTATATCCAGGTGACTTATTGACTTGCCAGATTTAATATTTCTTCTGCAGGGGCCTTCAAAGCTTTTTAGCTCTTTCCTTTAAAAAAAAGTATTTGTACAAGTAATAGTAATCATGGCTAACATTTATTGATTGCTTTCTATGTTTCTATGTTTTCATGTAATATCTCATTGCAGCTTCACAAAGGTCCTATAAGGGAGCTTCTCTTATTATCCCCATCTTGTAGGTTTGGAAACTGAGGTTCAGAGAGTTTGAGTTACCTGCCCAAGGTTTGACGGCTAAGTAAAAGAGTGGGATATGAATCCTGTCAGCCTGGCTTGAAAGCCCATCCAGCTCTTAAGTGCTATATGGCATTGCCTAGCAACATGACTTATGAGGGAAAGCAAGGCCCTTTTGCCTCAGGATCCTCACTGGTGCTAGAAATTCCACCATTATCGCGTCCTTCCTCACAGTTAAGCACTGCCCCTTTAGATGCCTCCTCAAATATAACTAGTCAAGAGCGGGGAACACTAAATCCCCATACATCTAGTCGAATGGGCTTTTCAGATGACTTCTCTCCACTGAATAGACTGAGAGAGAAACACAGATTGGGAGGTGGGGAAAGGGTGGCGGGGCATTGAAGGGGAAGGACAGAGAAGTGGAGGTCAGAGCAGATGTCCCAGTTTTCCTGGGCTGGCCCTACTCGACCTCACATTGATAGGCCCTGTGGAAACACAACCCTATGGTCAATCGGTTCTGGTTCTCAGCCCAGAACACTGGGGACAGGGAGCTAAGTGGGTGAAAGGTGACAGGCGAGGCTCTTTGGAATGATGCCCCGAGTAGCCTAGGTGCCTCTTTCTGAGCCAGGGTGTCCTTGGGGAAGGCAGGTGGAACAAAGGGCATGACATGAATCCTTCTCTCAGAAGGAAGAGGGTCAGCCTCACTCTTTTGCCTGGAGTGGTTGTATTCTAGCCACCTGAAGTCTATTTTTAAAAATTAAAACATAATTTAAAAGATGCAACAGTTTACATAAATATTGTATAAAATCCAAGTAACCTTCCTAATTTTTTTTTTTTTTTTTTGAGGAGGATTAGCCCTGAGCTAACATCTGCCACCAATCCTCCTCTTTTTGCTGAGGAAGACTGGCCCTGAGTTAACATCTGTGCCCATCTTCCTCTGCTTTATATATGGGACTCCTGCCACAGCATGGCTTGACAAGCAGCACATAGGTCTGTACCCGGGATCTGAACTGGCAAGCCCCAGGCCAACGAACTGGAACATGCAAACTTAGCTGCTGCGTCACCGGGCCAGCCCCAAATTCCTAATTTTTTAAAAATTACAAACATAAAATTCAAACAATCAAAATGAAATCAACGTCACCCTTGATCACCCCTTGTCCAATCCCAGGGATCTTCCACAACTGCCCCTAATTTGGAGTGTATCCTCCTTTCCTTTTTGTACACAACATATGTACATACATATAGAAAGGGTTTTGTTTCATAGGGCTTTTTGCTTCTAGTTTTAGAATTATACTTTAAAATTTCTATTACTTAATTACAAGGAGATAGTTCAAAATTCCAAAGGTTCAATAGGGACCACAGTGGAAATCAAGTGGCCCTCACTCCCCTGTTCCCAGCCACCTGGTCTCCTTGGAGACCACCTTCAGTTCCAGTTTCCTGTGATTCCTCCCAGAGATATTCTGAGCCTTTAAAACCCAATGTATATATACATATATGTACGTTTCACAGAGAGACACTGTTCTATACCTTGTTTTTTTCACTCTACAGTTTATCTTACCACCCTTATCAGTATGGAAAGCAGCCTCATTCTTTTTCACATTTGCATAGTATCCCATTTATGCATTTATCCCATTTATGCATGATATTTATCCAGCCCCCTAGGGAAAGAAAGGCTGTGTCCAAAATGTTATTATTACAAACAATGCTGCAATTAATATTTTCATCTATAATTTCACATATTTATTTGTGAGATGAATATCTATTAGTGGAGATTAGTCAGTTGAGGTTATTTTAAAAGTTTAAATAGCATTTTTAAAGTTGATAGATATTGCCAAACAGCCTTCAGGATGTACCAACTTATACTGTTTGTAGGTTTGTTTGGTTCTACATAGATATATCATATACACCACCCCGCAGACTCACATTTGTCACTGAACAGTATGACTTGGAGTTCTACCTACGCCAATACACGTAGATCTACCTCATCAAAAAAAAAAACTGGAGGGGCCGGCCCAGTGGCACAGCAGTTAAGTTTGCATGTTCCGCTTCGGCAGCCCGGGGTTCAATGGTTGGATCCTGGGTGCAGACATAGCACCACTTGTCAAGCCATGCTGTGGCCTGCATCCCACATATAAAGCAAAGGAAGATGGGCACAGATGTTAGCTCAGGGCCAGTCTTCCTCAGCAAAAAGGGGAGGATTGGCAGCAGTTAGCTCAGGGCTAATCTTCCTAAAAAAAAAAAAAATACTGGAGCTGGCTCAGTGGCATAGCGGTTAAGTTCCTGTGCTCCACTTAGCTCGGCTGCCCGGGGTTCGCAGGTTCGGCTCCCAGGCACGGACCTACACATTGCTCATCAAGCCATGCTATGGCAGTGTCCCACATACAAAATAGAGGAAGGTTGGCACAGATGTTAGCTCAGGGCCAATCTTACTCACCAAAAAAAAAAAAAAAAGTCTTACAATTTCCCATTGTATGACTGTAGATAGCTTATTTAGTTGATCACTTATTGATGGACATTTGGGTGGTTTTCAATTTTTTGTGCCACAAACAATGCTACACTAACTATTCTTGTATGAATAGAATAGATTCAGAGAAGTGAACTGCAAGTATACATATTTCAAATTTCAATAGATGGTGTCAAATTGCACTCTCAAAATATTGTGCCCATCCAAACTTCTACCAATGGTGCATGAGAGCTTTAGGTTTACACCTAGAATTGACCCATGTACTTTCTCCTGAATTAAAGCTCAAAGTCCCAGTTATTACTGAGATCATCCAGGCCCTGAGCCCCGCTCTGCAGAATCTGAGTAGACAAGTTGAGTGTTGGGAAGGATGAACACAAATGAGGGGCAGGCTGTCCCCCAGAAGCCAAGCAGTCACCCAGGTAACACAACCCTCTCCAAAGGAAAGGCTACTTTGGGAGAAAGTGAGTCTGCCAACACTAGAGGTGTTTGAGTGAAGGTCTGGTATCAAGAAATGCACTGAGTATTTACTGTGTGCCAGGTCTTGGGCTGGTGTCTTGACCCAGAGATGAGTCAGACCTAGTCCCTGCCCTCCCAGAGCTTGATACTCCTGAAGAAAATAGACAAGTAAACAGACAGTGACAATTTTATCTACTAAGTATTGAGTTGGACTTCCTGTTCTGACAATATCTGGAACTTCCTGCTACGTAACACATGAAAATGCTGGAAATAAAAACAACAAACATCCTTTTAAAGGCACAACCGAACCTGCAACACTTTGGGTTTTAACAGACATTTGGGGAGATAAAGGCTTGGGCTTACATGAAGTTAGGGGTTGGAACTGAGACCCTTGATGAATCTAGGACCCTTTAAGGGCTACACCCAATGAAACAGTAGACTAGGGAAAAACAAACATCTGACTACTAGCAAAGGAGACAAAAAGGATATGCGTCCATCTTGACCCGGTCTCTGGGCGGAGAAAAGAAACTACCTCCTGAGAATTAGAAACCACATGCCTGCCCTCGAGTCTTGGGTTCGTATTTATATCAGCTGCACAGCTGGGAACCCACAGGGCGGAGAAATTAACATAAAAGGAGACCTACTCCAAAACCATCTCTTAGATGCCTAGCAGAAGCAAATGCAAATCCTCTCTGGATCTCCCCATCCCCCCATTGTAGGCTACACAGAATTCCAATATATAAGGCTCTTCCAAACATTAGCTAATAATCCACAAGGAAGCAACTGATGAAGTACACAAGGAAACAATCCACCATGAGTAAGCTTCAGTAGACACAACAAACAGAGGAATCAGACTCCCAAGAACTTCAGATAACAGAATTATCAGATAGAGATTACTAAGTGCAGGTTAGAGGCAGCTGCTGAGGGTTTGGGGAGCATAGAGAAAGAACAGACTCCCTGATGGAATCAAAGTCTTCATAAAGAAAGGAATTTTAGGGGCCAGCCCGGTGGCACAGCAGTTCAGTTCACACATTCCGCTTCAGCGGCCTGGGGTTTGCCAGTTCCGATGGTGGGTGTGGACATGGCACCACTTGTCAAGCCATGCTGTGGCGGGCATCCCACATATAAAGTAGAGGAAGATGGGCACAGATGTTAGCTCAGGGCCAGTCTTCCTTGGCACAAAGAGGGGGACTGGCAGCAGTTAGCTCAGGGCTAATCTTCCTCAAAAAAAAAAAAAAAAAAAAAGGAAAGGAAAGAAAAGAAAAGAAAGGAATTTTAAGAATGGGCCTTGAAGGAGAAGTAGGACTTTGCCCAGTGAGGACAGGTGCTGTTGGAGGTAGCAGGTGGGGCGTACAAAGTAGAATGTACCAAGCGAATGACTATTGATAGTTTACTTCCTCAGGTGCAAATAGTGCAGAAAAGTAGGGGATGAAGGAAGGGAGGAAGGCAGGGGATAGATCATGCTGGTCCTGTTGAGCCATCTTAGGGAGGAAGGTAGGGGATAGATCATGCTGGTCCTGTTGAGCCATCTTAGGGACTTTGGTTCTTAAACTAAGTACAAAGGAAAGCCATGAAGGGTTTTTAGTGAGAGGTTAATGATATTTGTTCATTCATTCATTCATTCAACAATGGGTGTCAGGCATGGAGAACGGGTTGGAGAATGGAGGGTGGCAGCAGGAGACCAGTCAGGAGAGTATAGCAGACACGTAGGTGCGAAATGCTGGTGGCTTAGACCAGGGTGGTGGCAGTGAAGATGCAGAGGAGTAGGTGGATTTGCCTGATATTTAGGTCAAAGCTTGAAAGTGGATTGTATACAAGGGAAGAGTAAGTGGGAGGTGTCAGGGCTGATTTCCAGGTTTTTGGCTGAGCAACTGAAAGACTGGTGGTGCCATTCACAGGGATAAGCAATTAAGGAGGAAGAGTAAGTTGTTGGAAGGAAGATCATGAGCTGAGTTTTAGACATTTGGAGTTTAACGTGACTTTGGGATATCCCTGGTGGTGACGTCTAGGAGGTAGTTTGATCATATGTCTGAATCTCAACAAGAGAAATCTGGGCTGGAAATAAATATCTGAGAGTCATCAATATATAAACAATAACTGAAACTACGAAAGTATATGAGAGTCCTTTGGGAGGCTGAGTTCCATCTCCTGTTGTATTGGTTAAGAGCTTTTGGTTGCAAGTAACTAAGACCCAACTCAAACTGGATTAAACTAGAAAAGGAATTTGATTGAAATGTTTAGCAATAATTACCTTCAGGCAAGGCTTGATCTAGTGGCTTCAATAATGGAACTAAGATCCAATCTTTTCTAATTTCCCCAAAACACTTCCTGGAAGTTGGCTTAATTCTTGACAGGCTGTCTCTTTGTGACCACATGACAATGTAGGGGAACAGCTCTGCCTTGGCACCCTGGTGACTCTGCATATATTCGTTCATACAGGCCACACACGCAAAGGTTTGAAAAGCTTATCTGAGCCTTGGCAGAATGCCTTGTGATCATCCGAGAACATGAGAAGATGGGAGGCTTGTAAGGCATTAAGGCTATTTTCTACTTGCCTTCCTATCTCCCCTGGGAGACTGTCATGAGACAGTTTTATTGCTTCCCAGTTTCTGATTAAAAGACTTTCTGCCCCACCCTACTCATGATGGAGCTACAGAACATAAAACCTGTTTACTGCAGTCTAGAACTGGCTCCTCTTTAACAGGGTACCCACAACTCGTGTTGCAATTATTCAGCCCCTTTTGTTTCAGTGCCATCCTTTTCGGTGTGTGGAACAAGGATCACAGGGAGCTGGCTTGTTCTTCTTGCTGTCTATGTAAGTAACAAACTGCTTAAATTGAAAAGTGGCTTATTGTATCTTTACCAATAGAATCAATTAGGCCTTGGCGTTGGCCTTGCCTTATCTTGTCTTGTACGTATAAGCTACCAGCTGCTCCTAGGTCTGGGTGCTTCCAAGCTCCAACCTAGTAGAAAGAAAAGGAAAGGCCCATTTCCCCAAATGGCTCAATCCAAAATTCTAGAATTGAGTGTTGTTGGCTCTGATTGACCTGGTTTGCTCATCCCTGAACCAATCACCGTGGCTAGGGATTTGGAATGTATTGATTAATTTAAGCCATTTAGGGCCCATTCCTGGAAATGGGGTTGAAGTCAATTCCACTCAAGGGGCTGGCCCCGTGGCCGAGTGGTTAAGTTCGCGCGCTCCGCTGCAGGCGGCCCAGTGTTTCGTTGATTCGAATCCTGGGCGCGGACATGGCACTGCTCATCAAACCATGCTGAGGCAGCGTCCCACATGCCACAACTAGAAGGACCCACAACGAAGAATATACAACTATGTACCGGGGGGCTTTGGGGAGAAAAAGGAAAAAAATAAAATCTTAAAAAAAAACACAAAAAACTCCACCCAAAACACATGGCTGAGAATTCAGGGTCCTACTAGGAAGGGGAGAATGAATGCCAGGAAGCAATAAACAAAGCCCACTACACTTGTCTCCTTTTCCAGAGCAGGGAAGTTTATGTGTATTTGTGGGGAGGGCATGAGGGTTCTGGAGGCATAGTTGTGGAGGGTGTGGCTCCGGAGGAGGGAGAAGGGTTCAGAGAGAGGAGGCTGGGGAGGGGGAGCCAATCTTTAGCCTTCAGGTTGTAGGCCTGGTTTACATCTTGGTCTTGTTTTCCTAACAGGATGGCTTATGCAACGGTGGGCCTTTGTGGGTAGGGGACAGGAAGGAAATTGAGAGAGCTGGAGGCACAGGGTCCCGGAAACCTTTCCTCAGGCATTAGGTAAGGCCAGATCTCTGGTTCCTTTTGGGTCCTTACAATATCTGGGTCCTAGAGCCGAGGAAGGAGCTGGTATGAGTCTCCCAGTGGGCCTCACCGGAAACCCAGCCCAAGAACAAGAGATAGCTGGTGTAGGAGACAGATGATGACAAACCTAGTTTCTGGGTCTAGTGCCACCACTGACTTGCTGTGTGACCCTGGGCCAGGCACTGCTCTTCTCTGGGCCATAGTTTCCCAATCTGTACAGTGAACTAGATCAGCCCTTTCCTACTTTTTCAATCTTAAGGATGCCTTTAATTATTTTTCCCTACATGACACTGCCTTCCACTCACCCCCATTTGTTGAGATGTTACTGTTTATTTTAAAAGTTTATTGTCTTCTGGTGAAAAACCTGTACAGATCAAGCCAAAGCTGTATCTTTAATCCTTCTTTTTGCTATTATAGCAACCCTGACTTTTTTCACTCTGTTCTCGTGTTTCTTTTGCTGATTTTCTTGAGTTCTTTCCTTCTCACCCAGGCCAAATCTTGCAAATCTATGTTTGGGTTGATTTCTCTTTGCATAATCCAAGGAATTGTAAATTTTTTAAAAGTCTGTTGTTTTGCCATTGCCAAAGTGGGTTCAAATCTGTAGACAAAGATAATTATCTGGTGTATTCTCATACGTTTTGGTTAGTTTTTCAAGAATTTCTGGCTTAGGTACTGTTGCTTTCCCAGGGTGAAGGAAGGACCTCTATGACTATTTGTTTAGGCAGAAACAGTTGCTATGTCATGAACTTCCTTGCCTGGCTGGTTACTTGTGTCATTCATAATGGTGGAAGCCAGGAAGGAAAAAAGCCTTGAGCTATGTTTAAAGATTTTGTATACTTGTCAACCTGAGATTGTTGCTCTAAGTTTCTGTCTGTCAAATGTCTGTTAGTGAAAGTCTCAGAGAACTGTCCATCAGACCTTTACAGGAGCCAGGGTCTGAGTACCAGGGACAAGATATAGGGGGATTCAGGAAGCATTTGATCAATGCTACCTCCAAAATATCTCTTGAATCCACCCACTTCTCTCTACCACCCTGGTCCAAGCCACCATCTTCTCTCACCTGGCTGACTGGTCTCCCTGCTGCCACCCTCGCTTCCTCCAATCCATTACTCACCCAGGAGCCAGAGGGGAATTTTTTAAATCTAAATTGTGATCATGTTCTAACTCTACTCGAAACCCTTTAGTGGACTTCCCATTGCTCTTAGAATAAAAATCCAACTTTGCATCGTGGTCTACAAAGGCCACTTGACCCTTGCCTACTTCTGCAAGTCTCACCTCTTGCTCACTTCATTCCACACTGGCCTCCCTCACTGCAAGTTCATGGTAACCTCAATTACCCCCTCCCCATACTCGCCATTCACCATTGCCAATTCTTTACATCATTGGCTCCTTCTCATCCTTTAGGTCTCAGCTTAAACATCACCTCCTCAGACAGACTTTACTTGATTACCCAATCCAGTCTATAGTAGATCCTCCATTATTCATTATCATTGCTTCTGGTCTGTTGCCCTCATAGGGCTAATCACAACATCTATTTTATTTGTCTTCTCACTTCTATTTTGTGTAACTTCCTGCTAGACTATAAACACCAATATGGGAGGGACTGTATCTTTCTCATCACTGTTAGTGGATATTTGCCCTTTTTCCCCATCCAGCATCCAATCACCCTTTGCCTTCACTCAAATGACTTCACTCAATGGCCTTCAGGGTGTTCTGTCCTAAGGCAAGCATAGTAAATTCATCATCCGACTACTCACAGATCCTCTTCTCTTGCTGCCCTACACACAGCCAAGAGGCAGGTAGGGGACCTCATCTCAACCAATCTCATGCTCTTTCCAAGAACTTTGACTACTGAATGGCATGAGGCAAGGCCATTAAAAACTGGCTGGAGTTCACTCATTCCAGCGGTGGTACCTGGTTGACTTGACAGGTAGTTCCTGCCACCCAGGCCCTGTGTTGTTGCCGACCTGGGTCATCACTATTCCAAGTCTGGTTCCTCACACTTCTCTTTGGCGCTGTGAGCTCCCTCATAGCCTCCTAGTTAGTTTCCTTTGTGTTAAAGATGGCCAGAATCAGTTTGCTATTTGGAATAAAACAAATGTGCTGGATAGACTGTATCTCCACAGCCTAGTGCAGGACGTGGCAATGGTAGGTGTTCAATAAATGCTAAAGGAAAAACTACCCAGGTTTGTGGCTTAAAGCCGGTTACTTAATATCTCAGAGCCTCAATTTCTTCCTCCTAGACAACCCACTTACCATCTGGAATCTCTGGCTTCTCAGGAGAGAAATCACCTGGCTTGCTCCTTTATTATCTCCCTCCTTTTAGTTCTCTACCCTTCCTTCTTAGCTACAACAACAAAACAACCCAACCCAACTCAATCCAACCCAACCCAAATTCCTCTCATTTTCTCAGGCAGAGCAGCTTAACCATAATGTCTGCAGCTAACATTCAGATCCTGGTTATGTCATTTACTAGCTGTGGGACTTTAGACAAATTACTAAATCTGTTTCTGCCTCAGTTTCTTTATGTGTATGTGGTGATGGGGAAATTATAGTACCTGTAATAGTATATATATTAAGAGAGACTAAAACATGTAAAGCACTTAAAATAATACTTAACACATTGTAAGCACTCAATACTTGCTAGCTATTATTACTATTTTCGTCTTTTTGTTGCATAAACTACTGGATACCTATGCCTTCAGGGTAATGTTTTTCAAAGTATGGCTCCTAAACCACCAGCAACAGAATAAACTGGAGAGATTAAGAATACAGGTTCCAGGCCGGCCTAGTGGTGCAGCGATTAAGTTCGCATGTCCCGCTTCCGCGGCCAGGAGTTTGCCAGTTTGGATCCTGGGTGTGGACATGGCACCGCTTGTCAAGCCATGCTGTGGTAGGCGTCCCACATATAAAGTACAGGTAGATGGGCACGGACGTTAGCTCAGGGCCAGGCTTCCTCAGTAAAAAGAAGAGGACTGGCGGCAGATGTTAGCTCAGAGCTAATCTTCCTCAAAACAAACAAACAAAAAAAGTATGGCACAGTGCTCGGCAGAGCAGAGCTCAAAGGATGAGAGCGCCTCTCTCTATTCCTTCATTATCCTCTCTCCCAAGGGAGACCTGCCCCTCCCACTGGTCAAGAATGCTATCAGGTCCAGAGCTGATTTTCACATTCTCCTACCATCCTGCTCCCCTTTTTCCTTCTCTCACTATGATTTGTGATTTTAGTTTTATTTGTGTTATTCTTAAGACTATCACATCTCTTCAACTATTCTCCAAGTTCCATAAAGGCAGGGGGTGCAACTTTGTCACTCCAATATTCTCAAACACCCAGTATAGTTCCTGGGGATATAGTGATCTGTTAAAAATGAACACCTGACCACATCACTTTCTGGCTTAAAATGCTCCAGTGGCACAGGGATTGCACTTTCAATAAAGCTCAAATCCCCAACCATGGAGAACAGGTCCCTACCTGATTAGCCACTATCTGCCTCTCCACCCACAACTTCTACTACTCTCTCCACTTGGATCATACTTGTTTCCTTTCTCAAACACACCTTGCTATTTCCTGACTCGGAGTCTATTCCTTTTGCTTGGAAGCTGTGGTTAGTTTCTCATCTTTTAATCTCAGCTCAAATGTCACCTCTTCCTGAAGTCTTCCTTGACCACCCTCTCCAGTGTTACTACCGCTCTTCCCCCAAGTTATTCCTGATCATGCAACCTGTTTCATTTTATTCACAGATCTGAAATCTCCTTATATATTTATTTAATTTTTATAGCTAATATTTAAGCACTCACCATAAGCACTTTTCATACACTAACTAATGAAGTGGCGTGCTACTTAATGTTTATCAATGGGCTCTCCAAACTCCAAAACCCTGATTTGTAGTGTTTGCTGATTTCTGTGGTGTAAACATTCCCATGGGGAGGGATTTCAAGCTACCAACCTGACGTCACTGAAAGCCGATTTGAGAAGTGAAGGGCAGTAGCACACCATTATACAGTCTTTGCCATAGTCTTATAGCAGTGGTAAATAACCTCAAGAGCACAGATAAAAGTGTAGTAAAATAATTAGGAAATGATGAGCTTTGAGTATTTATTACTTTGTTTTTAATATAACGTATTTAATTGTAAGTTTAAATAATTTAATTTTTGATAATGGCTGCGTTTAAAAGCGACTGGCAAAATTCCTAAGCATTCCTCTATCGTTTCTAGTGAGCCTGTACGAGCCAACAACCAGCAAGCACATTTTCAGATAAGGGACCTGAGGCACAGAAGGGTTAAGCAACCTGTTCAAGGCCGCCGAGCTAATAAATCTGTTTACTACTCCAAAATGTACCCTCAGAACCCAGTATAGTGCCTGGAATATAGTTGGCGTTCAATAAACAACTGTAGAACAAATTAAACGAGTACATATTTAACACTTTAAAAACATAAAAGGGAAATACCTTAACATTAAAAACATACACACAAGAGTAAAATTAACATCTTTTTAAAACTCGCTCACAATCCTAGGAAGATAACTACCTTCACTTGTCAAATGTCAGCAAGACTTCAGCCCCTGAGCGCTTTTACAATTCACCTGCTATCTTAGGACGCGTCACCCAACCTTTTGCAACAAGTTTGAGACGCCTTGCTTTCCGTCGTTCCGCCTGGTTTCGCCGCAAGGCTTACTGGGAGTGGTAGTCCCTAGTCTGGCAGCTCCAGGGACAGCAGCGAGGCGCGCCGGCGCTTGGAACTACAGAGGGTGGCGCACAGGTCGCGAGGCCCTTCCGCTTCGCCTTTCCCTCCTGGCCTGCGCGCCCGCCCCAGCTATCATGGCGGCTCCCTTGGCCCTGGTGCTGGTGGTGGCCGTGACCGTGCGGGCGGCCTTGTTCCGCTCCAGTCTGGCCGAGTTCATCTCCGAGCGCGTGGAGGTGGTGTCCCCACTGAGCTCTTGGAAGAGAGGTGAGGTCACTGGCTCAAGCAGGCGGCTAGGCTCCGCCCGTGCTCTCTGGGCTTACGTGAATGGAAGGCGCGGGTAGTAGCCGCAAACTCAAGATTCTGAGGGAACTGACCGGCTCTGGCGTGCTCAGAGAGGGCGGGGCCTGAGGGCGGGGCTGCTGAGGGGAGGGGGCGTGGGACCGTGTCGAGCGATTTGGGCCCTGCGGGCCCCATCGCCCGAGGGGCGGGGATCTGAGGGGGTGTGTCCCACTCCGGTCCTGAGCCGAGGGGCGTGGTCCGAGGAAGGGTCGGGATAAGAAAAGGGCGTTGTGGGTGGAGTGGGATTTGTGGAGGGGATTGGGATTTGCTCCGGGGTCGCAAGTGGTGCTCTCTGGGGTGTAGGATGGTGTGTGAGTCGGGGGCTCGAGTGAGGGGACTAATCTGGACTAAGCGAGGAGAGGGTGTGACTGTGTTTAGACGCCTGTTCTCAGTCTAGGACTTGCAGTGCAGCTTTTCCCGCTGTTTCTTCTTCTTTACCTCCTTCCTCAAACATTGTTTTATACCAGCGCTTACAATGAGACAAGAGTTTGGGCTGAAAGATCCACAGGCTTGTGGGAGAGAGAGACAGTTATAATCATGTGTGAAAAGTGTACTTCCTGTGTACATCTCGTTCCTTGGAGTTCTAACCCTGAAGAAAGTGTCCTTTTCTTTTCCTGTTTCCTAAGGATGAGGGATTTGAGCTAACTCTTGAAGGATGTAGAGTTTGGAAAGCGAGATTAGAGAAAGAGGAGTTCCAGGTAGCAGAAGGTAAACAGGATCAAGAAATATTGAAGGGTATGAAATGTCCAAAGTAGGGAGTAATGGAGGGGGGGTTAGGTTAGGGCCAAAGTTTGAAGATTTTTTTAAAAGCTTTTTTTACTGAAGTACAATAAATATACCATGCATGTATAATAAGTGTAGAGCTCAGTGAATTTTCACAAACTGTGTGTACCCATGGAGCCAGCATGCAGATCAAGAAACAGAACATTCCCAGCACCCCAAAAGTCCCCTTTGTGTCCTTGAACTTTAAATGCTAGAGTTTTGATATTATCCCGTAGACATTTTGCAATGGGGAATGGCATGATGAATGGGTGTTTTGTGAGTAATTAGAACTAAAATTTCTAAAAATACTTACTATGTATCAGAGACTGTGGTAAATCTCATTTTATCCTCCAGTTTTTCTTTTTTCTTTTTTGAGGAAGATTAGCCCTGAGCTAACATCTGCTGTCAATCCTCCTCCTTTTGCTGAGGAAGACTGGCCCTGAGCTAACATCCGTGCCCATCTTCCCCTACTTTATATGTGGGATGCCTGCCACAGCATGGCGGGCCAAGCGGTGCCATGTCCGCACCCGGGATCCAAACCGGCAAACCCCAGGCCACCGAAGCAGAACGTGTGCACTTAACTGCTGCGCCACTAGGCTGGCCCCTGTCCTCCAGTTTTTTTGTGTGTTAGATGGTGTTATTTTCCCCATTTTACAGATGATGAAACTGAAATTTAGAGGAGTTAAGTAATTTCGCCAAGTTTCCCAGTTAACAAATGGTAATAAAGGTAGTAGTAATTCATATGTGTGATGGTGAGAGCTTAGACTTGATATCTTTGCGTATAATATTTGCATAGAATTATTTGTTGAACAAACTGAATTGTTTGTTGAAGCCACTTGGTTCCTGCTTTCTTCTGGATACTAGAAAACCCAAGACAGTATTAGGCCTTCCTTCTTCTGTTGTCTTAGCACTTTATACATACCTCTATTAAGAGCATTTCTTATTTTATATCATATTTGTTCATATCCAGTTTCTCCACTGTACTGTGAGCTCCTTGAAGCCCAGGACTATTTTATTCATTCCTGAATCCTTTGTGCCTGGCATAGAGTAGTTGTATAGTTACTGTTGAATAAGTACTGAAAAAAAGAAAACCTAAGATCTGGTTACTTATAGGATAGACAGGGTAAAGGATCCAAAGATAAGGCAATGTGGGACAGTGATTAAGAGCACAGGGTCTGGGATCTCAAAATGGGCTTGAATCTTTCTCTGCCTCTGCCACTCACTATCTATGTGACCTCTAACATCAGTTTTCTTATCTGTAAAATATGAAGTTATAATATATACCCCATTAAATAAGATAATCCATGTTGAAGCTCTTAGTACAATAATCAAAGCTAAAATGACTAATTTTAATATTTTGAGTTTAAATAATAGGGAGAACAGTGGTGATATTGGCTGAAATAGATGAGTCAGAAAGGACAGCAGTGAGCGTTTGCTGTGTGTATAAGGTGATAGTATGATATTCAAAGGTTTAGGCCTGGAGCTTGGGAGCCAGTTTCAGCTAGAGAGAGCGATGTGGTAATCACCCACCTGGATCTGGTTAAGTCAGGATAACTATTTGTCCCATTTGGGAGAGAGGGGTACAACGTCTATAAGTATCACTTGTCTTCAAGGTATATTTTAAGATGGGATATTTTAAAAAGCAGATGATTGTGTTAAATTCTAAAAGGCAGACATTTAAAAATATTGAAGTAGGAGTCCTTCTGGTTTCACATGACATTTTGAGTTTTTTGAGTGACCAGTTCTTTGGATGAAGGGCCTTGGATCCAAATGGATTTTGATTGGCTGTAATCATGGACTGATTTTCCATGGGAATAAGTGAGAAGTTGTACACTTGGAGGGGATGGTTTTTGTCTCCAAATATCCGAAGGGTTTTAAATGGGTTGTCAATTTTTTTATGTGAAGATGACAGAATCCAACTCAAACTGTCCAAATTATAATAAAAAGTGAGCTTATTGGCCTACATAATGGAACTATCCAAGGGTAGGTCCTGACTTCAGGCCTAGCTGGATCCAGAGACTCAATGATTTCCTCAGGATTAATTCTTTTTCCATCTTGGCATTGACTGCATTCAGGAAGGCTCTTCCCAGGTATTGGCAAGATTAGCCACTAATAGCCTCCACCTTTTAAATGCTCACAGTGTCAAGTCCAGTGGAAAGAGGGTGACTCTTCTTAATAAGCACAACAAAAGCCTTGGAATTGAGCCACATTGAACTTATTTGGGTAATACACCAATTCTTAAACCAATAACTGTGGTCAGTCTGGGTCATGTATCTATATCTTCCTCTTTGGAGAGGGGGCAACCTCCCAAACCATGGAAGAGGGAGGTATTCCATAGGAAAACTAGGGTGCTCTTACCAGAAGAGGGGGAAATTGATGTTGGGCGGTGAAAATAACAGATATCCATTATGATAGGAAGAGATCTTTTTTGTGTCACTCATTTCTACAGACCCATCAGTTTGATAGTCTAATTAAAATGTATACAGATTTCCTGCTTGACAAAATATAAGCATGTGCTTTTCTGTCCAGTAAAAATAGTAATAATTAACAATGATGTAATGCTTTCTACATGCCAGGCACTGTTCCAGGCACTTTAGGTATGTTAAAAAGCTAATTTAATCTCTACTATGGCCCTGTGATATAAATACTATTGTTAACTTGATTTTATAGATGAGAAAATTTAAGCACAGAGAGGTTGTCACCTGCCCAAAGACACATAGTTGATAATGTTTTATGTGACTAGCTAGCAATCTTTAGGCATGGTTGTTCCACCAGAGTTTACTGTATACTATCTTGTGTAGAAATCCATCAGGAATCATTTTGGAACCTTTCTGTGATACTTTGGCATTTCCTCAGCCTTTGACCTAAAGATTAGAAGTTAGTATGGGCTTAGCTTCTTGAGTTGAGGGTAGATCCCAAGCTATTAGTTTGGGCTTTTTTAGAAACCCACCTCCTGTGCAGCTGTGAGAGTCAGGGTCAGGAGGAACACTCCTGATAGCACTACATAAAAGAACAAAAACCTTTTATTGTTAAATATAGAATTAGTAAACCACACACAACAATGTATTGCACAGTGAATTATTATAAGGCAAACACTTTTGTAACTGTCATCGAGTCAGGAATCAGAAGTTTGCCACACACTCCAGCCAGAAACCTTTCCATGTGCCCCATCTCAATCCTAGTTCCCTTACCCCCTTCGTCAGGAACCATTATCCTGACTTTTGTAATAATGACATCTTTGCTTTTTTTTTTTTTGTTTTATTAGCCAAATGAGCATCCCTAGACACTATAGCTTAGTCCTGCCCTTAAAAAAGTTTTTGGGTTTTTTTTCTGCGTTTTCTCCCCAAATCTCCCCAGTACATAGTTATATATTTTTAGTCGTGGGTCCTTCTCGTTGTGGCATGTGAGCTGCCACCTCAGCCACGAGGCCAGCCCCTAAAAACAGTTTTTATATGTCTTTTAAGTCTCCCTTAATCTTTAAGGTCCCTGTCTGTCCCATCCTTTTCTGTTTTACTTATCTGGTGAACCCAGACTGTTTGACCTGTAGAGTTTCCCATAGTTTGGATTTTCATGATTGTGTATTCATCGGACAGTATAAAATGTTCTTGTGTCCTCTGTATTTCCTGCAAATTGGCAGCTGGATCCAGAGACTGGATACCAGTACTTTTTTGTTTGCTTTTTTTAGCTTTTATTTTTTTATGATCATATTTTAAGACTAACACTTGGAATAGTGTGGTATGTGGCAATTCACTATGGCTTTGACGATTTTATTTTATTTATTTATTTTTTTAAAGATTGGCACCTGAGCTAACAACTGTTGCCAATCTTCTTTGTCTTTTTTTTGCTTTTTCTCCCCAAATCCCCACCGGTACATAGTTGTATATTCTAGTTGTAGGTCCTTCTAGTTCTGCCATGTGGGACACCGCCTCAGCATGGCTTGATGAGTGGTGCTAGTTCCACGCCCAGGAACCCAACAGGCGAAACTCTGGGCTGCCAAAGCGGAGTGCATGAACTCAACCACTTGGCCACAGGGCTGGCCTCCTTTTCTTTTTTAGCTTTTTATTTGAAATGATTCTAGACTTACAGAATATTTGCAAAGATAGTACAAAGAGATCCTGTAAACCCTTCACCCACCTTCCCCAAATGTTAACATCCTGCATAATCATGGTACAGTGATCAAAACTAAGAGAATAACATTGATAAAATACCATTAACTAAACTATAGTTGTTATTCAGATTTTCCCATTTTTTCCACTGTTTTATTTCTATTCCAGGATTTGATTCAGGATCCTATATTGTATTTAGTTGTTGTGTTTCCTTATTCTTCTCCAATCTGTGATGGTTCCTTAGCTTTTCCTTGTCTTTTATGACCTTGACACTTTTGAAGTGTACTGGTCAGGTATTTTGTAGAATGTCCCTCAGTTTGGGTTTGTCTAATGTTTTCTCATAGTTAGATTGAGGTAATGGATTTGGGGGAAGAATCCCACTGAAGTGGTGTGACCCTCTCGATGCATTGGACCGGGGGTGCAGCCCATTGAAAAGTCTTATTACTGGTGATGTTAATCTTTTTTTTTTTTTTTAAAGATTTTATTTTTCCTTTTTCTCCCCAAAGCCCCCTGGTGCCTAGTTGTGTATATTTAGTTGTGGGTCCTTCTAGTTGTGGTACATGGGATGCTGCCTCAGCATGGCTTGATGAGCAGTGCCATGTCTGTGCCCAGGATTCAAACTGGTGAAACCCTGGGCCACCAAAGCAGGGCGCACGAACTTAACCACTCAGCCACGGGACCGGCCCCCCGGTGATGTTAATCTTAATCTCTTGGTTAAGGTAGTATCTGCCTGGTTTCTCCACTGTAAAATTACTATTTTCCCTTTTTAATTAGTAAACATTTGAGGGATATACTTTGGGGTCTGTAAATATCCTGTTTCTCTTTAAGTTTTTGCCTACTGCTTTTTGCATTTATAGGTTGATCTTGCTTGCTGCAGTCATTACTGTGGTGTTTTAATGGTGACTTTTCTATTTTCTTCATTCCTTCTCATTTATTAATTGGAATTCTTCTATAAGCAAGAGTTGTCCTTTCTTATTTATTTATTTGTTCAGTCATTTATTTATATCAGTATGGACTCATGGGTGTTTATTTTATTACTCAAACTATTTCATTGGGACCCCTTTCAGGTTGACTCCTTTGTCCTTTTGACATACCTCCCTCCCAACTTCTTTTTTTTTAAGCACTTCATTAGTTTCTGGAATCACAAGATGCTCCAGGCGTATCTTATATTTACCTTGCTCCATCCCTGGAATCAGCCGCTTCTCCAGGAGCCCTGATTCCTTTTATTGGAGAATGTTGTTTAGAAACCAGGATCTGGGTGCTAGATGTGTTCATTGCTACTGGGATGATACTGTTTCTTGGGACCTCTGGGCTAGAAATATAAGAATACTACTTCTTTTGAAAAAGTTTAATGCATGCCCTTCTTGATATAGGAAGCTGAAAGACATTGTTTGTCTTATACTAGATGATATGCTTTTGTTATCATCCATAGGAAAGGTACATCAAGGTAACTAAGAATTCTTGCTCCGTAGGATTTATTAGTTAAGAGTTGAGAGACTTTATTAAAAAAACACAACATGTTTTAGAATTGTTGGTCATCATTAATTAGCTTTTATGGTCAAGTATTCTTTTTTTTTTTTTAGGAAGATTAGCCCTGAGCTAACATCTGCTGCCAATCTTCCCCTTTTTGCTGAGGAATACTGGCTCTGAGCTAACGTCTGTGCCCATTTTCCTCTACGTTTTTTTTTTTTTAGTACGTGGGATGCCTACCACAGCATGGCTTGCCAAGCGGTGCCATGTCCGCACTTGGGATCCGAACCGGCGAACCCTGGGCCACCGAAGTGGAACCTTTGAACTTAACCACTGTGCTACTGGTCCGGCCCCTATGGTCAACTATTCTAAACCATTAATTGGGGCCAGCCTAGTGGCATAGTGGTTGAGTTCACGTGTTTCACTTTGGAGGCCCGGGGTTGGTTGGTTCAGATCCTGGGATGGTCCTATACTCCGCTCATCAAGCATGCTGTGGCAGCATCCCACATACAAAATACAGAAAGACTGGCACAGGTGTTAGCTCAGGGACAATCTTCCTCAAGCAAAAAGAGGAAAGATTGGCAAAGATGTTAGCTTAAGGCCAGTCTTCCTCAGCAAAAAACTTTTAAAAACCCCGTTAATTATTGGATAATAGTCTCGTGAGGCAGAAATGTTGTTCAGTTGCTCTGGTGTACTTTTCACAGGTTTTATTTTGGGGTGGGGGTACTCTAGGAAAAAGAATGGCTTAAAGCTATGGATTCTTTGTTTTTTTTAAATTGAGGGGTTTTTTGGTTTGTTTTTTTCCCCAAACAGGCATTTTGTGAAACCTACATTAAAATGTCTCCAGCAAAATATTATTAGAACGTTATTATATATAGTAGAATTTGGGGGCCCTGATTATTCTTTTATACATAGAGTGGCTTCACTATTATAGTCTAGAAGATTTTGGTACTCTATAGCTCAGATGTTCCCAAAGGCCCTGCAGACCATGCCAGAGTTTTCAATCATGTGCACCAAGAAAAGAACATTGTGAGAAGTTTATCATAAAGCTAAACGTATTCAAGTAAAAATATTGTGAGCTTATGCTCCTCCTATACTTTTTAATGTTATAGATGGTAGTAGTAAATGATGGTTTTTGGGTTTTGCAAAAATGTTTCTACATGAGGTTGACTCTTACCCCGGATCAATTATCTATTAAGTAATGTGGAATGTGAGACCACATTCCAGCCACTTGCCAGAGAACACATTAACGAATTCAACGGTGTACAATATCTAGCAAAAGCGTATCTGAGAGAAACTGTATTTTAGACAATTGCCTGAAAGGTGTGCAGTCTGTTCCTCTAGCTATTAAAATCAAGACTCTCCCTCTGGATCAAACCAGTAGAGAGTGATGTTCCTGGACAGCATCTTACTGGTCCTCTGTAGAGTTGCTTTTACTGCTCGGTGGTAGGATGCCATTGGCTTAGACTCAGAGCTGCTTTGTGAAGTGGCCTGATGAATCATCTCCTTGGGTCTCTGGTAGAGCTTTTAGAGTGGAGAGTTTAATGGTTGTGTCACACTGCAGCTTCTTGATGTGGCTCCTTGAGGGGAGTTTCTTTCTGATTCTAGTATAAGGACCAGCACAATTGTCTGGAGCAATGGGCCATGTTTTATTTTATAGCCACCATGAATTGTGTAACTGATTAGGTTTACTTCTAAGGTAGCTCTATAAAGTTTAAAGCCATATTTATGGCCCACTCATTACAAATATATAGTTTATTTTGAGCAAGCTTTGTAACTTTGATTTTTTAAAAAAAATTTTTGAGTTGGTAATTCAGTCACTCATCAAAAATCAAAGGTGCAAAAGGCTATATAATTTAAAGGTGACTTTCCACCACTTTCCTATAACCACCTAGCTCTCTTGCTGGAGGGAACAGTTTCTTATGTATATTTCTGAGATATTTTTTGCATTTATAAGCTTTTACACTTTTTAGGTTTTTGTGGCTTTATCTTTTTTCTTGTCCTTTGTCACTCACTTTCTTTTAAAATTAATTTTCCTATTTCTTTTTAATAATTATAAAATAATACATGCTCACTGCTAAAGGTTGAGAAAACGAAGAAAAGATAAAAGAAACTAAACATCTTCTGTAATCTTATCACCCAGAGATGGTCACTGTTGACATTTTTTGTTTATGTTTATTTATTTTATTTAATGTTTATGTTTTATGTCTATTTTGAGACATTTCTCATTAATACATATTCGTTCTCTCTCAAATAATTAAATGAATAAACGCTTACAAATATTTAAAATAAAATTCAATGATTTTTCTGGTCTTTTTGAGGAAGATTAGCCCTGAGCTAACATCTGCCACCAAACCTCTTTTTGCATCTGTGCCCATCTTCCTCTATTTTATGTGGGAGGCCTGCCACAGCATGGCTTAACAAGCAGTGCGTAGGTCCACACCCAGGATTCGAATTGGCGAACCCCGGGCCGCTGAAGCAGAATGTGCAAACTTAACCGCTGCACCCCAGGCCAGCCGCATTCCATCATATTTTACATGCTGTATTATGACCTGCTTTTCATTTAAGAGTATTTCGTGGACATCTTTCCTTCAGTAAATATATTTCTGTAGTATACTTTTTTATTTTAACTTTTAATTTTCAAATAATTTTAGATTTTCAAAACAGTTGCGAACATAGTAAATAGAGTTCCTGTTTACCCTTCACCCACCTTCTTCTAATAACATCCTATATAACCATAGTACAATGACTTACACCAGAAAATTAACATTGATAACAGTACTATTAACTACAGACCTTATTAGGATTTTTCCAGTTGTTCCACTGTCTTTTTTCTGGTCCAAGATCCAATCCATGATCCTACTCATAATGAGTGCTGCCTCACAATGGAAAGGGATACTGTGTATGGAAGAAAGTTTCCCATTATCTGAAATGTTCAAATCAACAGTTAAAGCCACTTCCTGGGGATGAGGTAGAGGGGTTAGATAAACTGTAAGGCCTTTGTTGGTCCTGGCAGTATCTAACACTTTGGTTTATGGCCATCTCCATATGTCTTTAAAGTAAGAGTGAACTTGGATGTCTTACTTTTCAGTGGTTGAAGGCCTCTCACTGTTGGACTTGGGAGTGTCGCCATATTCTGGAGCAGTATTTCATGAAGTAAGTGTTCTTGTTTTCTTTTCTGGGTACTAAGAGTAATTTATAGTCACAGATACCAAAGCCTAACCTTTGTTTAGTATGAACATTTAAAAAGATCTAATTTTGAAAATCATATTTAGAAACAGCCCTTTTTTAGATGTCCTTCACATAAGAAGGAAATTTCACAATTGCAGTGGAAAGGATCCAGATTAAGATTGTAATTTGGGGAAGCAGATGAGACTTCTGTAAAAGTTACCATTTTTAATGGCAAATAAATTGTAAACAGTTCCCAGTCCATGAATGCTAATTGGCATGTAATTGGTTCTTTGGGACATGCTTTTCCATGAAAACCGTGGCGGCAATGTTGGTTTCTTAGAAAGCCCACAAAAGCCTTTTTAACTCATAAAATTAGTTCTTAAGAATAATAAAATCACTCTTAGGTCACCATCATCTCTTTCTTGGGTTACTGCAACAGCTTCCTGCCAGTTCTTTCTGCATTCTGTCTTGCCCCTTTACTCCTTACTTTGCTCAGAGCCATCTTTCTGAAATGTGAATCTGGTTTTGTCACTGTCCTGCTCAGTCCCTTTGAATGCTTGCCACTGACCTCAGGATAAAATCCAAACACATTAGATTAGGAGGTATAAAGCCCTGTGGGCCCTGCTCACCACATCAACCACATTTCTTCCCATTCTCCCCTTCCAATTCTTATTGCCCATCTCATTTTAAAGTAGAAGTCTTCTGGGGCCGGCCCGGTGGCACAGTGATTAAGTTCGCACGTTCTGCTTTGGCGGCCTGGGGTTCGCCGGTTCAGATCCCGAGTGCGGACATGGCACTGCTGGGCAAGCCATGCTGTGGTAGGCAACTCACGTATAAAGTAGAGGAAGATGGGCATGGATGTTAGCTCAGGGCCAGTCTTCCTCAGCAAAAAGAGGAGGATTGGCAGTAGTTAGCTCAGGACTAATCTTCTCAAAAAAGAAAAAAAGTAGAAGTCTTCTAATTTGATAATTTAGTCCCTAATTTTTACAGTTGTCTCCCTCATACCTACTTTGAGAACAGTCTTTTTTTGGTTCTTCTATCTAGTTTTTTGAAAGCTTTCAACTTAGTTTTCATGGTGATAACAACTGTCTTTTGCATTGATATTTCATTATCTTTGTATTACTATCTAATTGAAGGACAGTAACAAGAACTACCAGCAGAAACAGGTTGGGAGTAATTTATGAGACCCTTAATAAGCACACAATTCAATTACTGAGAACAGATTGTGTGGGCATACCAAAGAGTAGCCCATTAGCCATGAAGGCTTAGTGTGCTGTGGACCTTGGGCAGTATGTTTTCCTCATGAGAGAGTTCTGACATACTTTCATTATGCTTCAGCACCATATTTTCTATTACCTTTGTGTGTTTGCTCCTATCGTCTCCTTACGGAGTTCCATTCTTCCCTCTTTTTGTTGTTGGTTCTACTGTTCAGATATTAGCTTAAGTTTTACCTCTTCCAGGAAGCCATCCCTCATCACCTTAGATTAGGTTAGGTGTTCCTCCTGTATCTTCAAAGCATCTTGTGCTTATCCTTTTCATGGGTCATATCACACTCTTGAAATTGCCTCTGTACTTGTTTTATCCATTATGATATATGCTCCTCAGAACAAGTATTGGCACCTTTTCATCACTTATTCCTAGTGCCTAGCTCTATATCTGCCTGTGTATTCCAGTCCCTCCCTTTCTTCTCTCTTTTTTTTAATAAAAATTTGTTAAGTAGGTACCAAATGCCAGCTATGCTGCAAGGCACTAGGGATACAGAACAAGGTACAGTCCCTGGCCCCATGGTACGTATATTTCTCAGAGAAACAGACAGTAAGTTAGTAAAAAAGAAACAGGTTTCAGAGCAAAGAATATCACCAAGGATAAGGAAGGTCATTTCATCATAATAAAGCTGTCAGTTCATCAAGAGAACAAAATAATTCTAAATGTTTATGTACCTAACAACAGAGTTTCAAAATACTTGAAGACCAATAGAGCTGCAAGGAGAAACAGGCAAATTCATAATTAGAATCAGAGATTTCAATATCCCTTTCTCAGTGATTGATAGAACAAGTGGACAGAAAATAACAAGGATATAGAAGACTTGAATAACACTATCAACCACCTTGATCTCATTGACATTTATAGAACATTCATCCAACAACAGCAAAACACATAAGCTTTTCAAATATACATGGAACATTTGCAAGATAGACCGTATTCTGGGCCATAAAACAAGATTCAATAAATTTAAAAGGATTGAAGTCATACAAAATATATTCTCTGACCACAGTGGAATTAAATAAAAAATTGTTACCAGACAATAATCACCCTCAATGTAAAGGGATTGAACTCTCCAATAAAAAGACACAGAGTAGCAAAATGGATTAAAGAACAAGATGCAACAATTTGTTGCCTCTAGGAAACACACCTCAGCCCCAAGGACAAACACAGGCTCAGAGTGAAGGGGTGGAAGACAATACTTCAAGCTAATAGCAAGCAAAAGAAAGCAGCTGTTGCAATACTTATTCAGACAAAACAGATTTCAAAATAAGGCAGGTAAAGAGAGACACAGAGGGACAATATATAATGATCAAAGGGACACTTCCTCAAGAAGAAATAATGCTTATAAATATCTATGCACCCAACACAGGAGCACCAAAGTTCATAAAGCAACTATTAACAGACCTAAAGGAAGATGTTAAAAACAACACAATAATAGCAGGGGACCTCAACACCCCACTCACATCAATGGACGGATCATCCAGACAGAAAATCAACAAGGAAATAGTGGAGCTAAATGAAAAACTAAAACAAGTGGACTTAATAGACATTTATAGAATGCTTCATCCTAAAACAGCAGAATACACATTCTTCTCAAGTGTGCATGGAACATTCTCAAGTATAGACCATATGTTGGGAAACAAGGCAAACCTCTACAAATTTAAAAAAATTGAAATAATAACAAGCATCTTCTCCAATCATAATGCTATAAGGCTAGAAATTAATTACAAGAAAAAAGCTGAGAAAGGGACAAGGATGTGGAGAGTAAACAATATGCTACTGAACAAGCAATGGATCATTGAAGAAATTAAAGAAGAAATAAAAAAATACCTGGAGACAAATGAAAATGATAACATGCCATACCAACTCATATGGGATACAGCAAAAGCTGTATTAAGAGGAAAATTAATTGCAATACAGACACATCTTAATAAACAAGAAAAATCCCAAATAAGCAATCTTAAACTACACCTAACTGAATTAGAGAAAGAAGAACAAACAAAGCCCAAAGTCAGCAGAAGGAGAGAAATAATAAAAATCAGAGCAGAAATAAATGCTTTTGAAATGAAAAAGGTGGTAGAAAGGATCAATGAAACAAAGAGCTGGTTCTTTGAGAAGATAAAGAAAATTGACAAACCCCTAGCCAGACTTGCAAAGAAAAAGAGGGAGAAAGCTCAAATAAACAAAATCAGAAATTAAAGAGAAGAAATAACAACAGACTGCAGAAATACAATGGATTATAAGAGAATACTATGAAAAATTATATGCCAACAAAATGGATAACCTGGAGGAAATGGATAAATTCTGGGACTCCTACAATCTCCCAGAGCTCACTCAAGAAGAAGCAGACAATTTGAACAGACCAGTCACAAGGAAAGAGATTGAAACAGCAATCAAAAACATCCCAAAGAATAAAACCCCAGGACCAGATGGCTTTCCTGGGGAATTCTACCAAACTTTCAGAGAGGATTTAATACCTATCCTTTTCAAGCTATTCCAAAAAGTTAGGGAGGATGGAACACTTCCTAACACATTCTAGGAGGCCAACATCGCGCTGATACCAAAGCCTGACAAGGACACCATGAAAAAAGAGAACTACAGGCCAATATCGCTGATGAACATAGATGCAAAAATTCTCAACAAAATTTTGGCAACCAGAATTCAGCAACTCATCAAAAGGATCATACATCGTGATCAAGTGGGATTCATACCAGGGACACAGGGATGGTTCAACATCCGCAAATCAATCAACGTGATACACCACATCAACAAACTGAGGAATAAAAACCACATGATCATCTCAATAGATGCAGAGAAAGCATTTGACAAGATCCAACAGCCATTTATGATAAAAACTCTGAACAAAATGGGCATAGAAGGGAACTACCTCAACATAATAAAGGCCATTTATGACAAACCCACAGCCAACATCATACTCAATGGGCAAAAACTGAGTGCCATCCCCTTGAAAACAGGAATGAGACAAGGATGCCCTCTATCACCACTCTTATTTAACATAGTACTGGAGGTCCTGACTAGAGCAATCAGGCAAGCAAAAGGAATAAAAGGAATCCAAATAGGGAGGGAAGAAGTGAAACTCTCGCTGTTTGCAGATGACATGATCTTATATATAGAAAACCCCAAAGAATCCATTGGAAAACTCTTAGAAGTAATCAACAACTACAGCAAAGTTGCAGGGTATAAAATCAATTTGCATAAATCAGTAGCATTTCTATATTCTAATAAAGAGCTAACAGAAAAAGAACTCAAGAACACAATACCATTCACAATCACAACAAAAAGAATAAAATACCTCGGGATAAATTTAACTAAGGCAGTGAAGGACCTATACAATGAAAATTACAAGGCCTTTCTCAGAGAATTGGATGATGACATAAGGAGATGGAAAGACATTCCATGTACATGGATTGGAAGAATAAACGTAGTTAAAATGTCCATTCTACCTAAAGCAATCTACAGATTCAATGCTATCCCAATCAGAATCCCAATGACATTCTTTACAGAATCAGAACAAAGAATCCTAAAATTCGTATGGGGCAACACAAGACCCTGAATTTCTAAAGCAATCCTGAGAAAAAAGAACACAGCTGGAGGCATCACAATTCCTGACTTCAAAACATACTACAAAGCTACAGTAATCAAAACAGCCTGGTACTGGTACTGCACAGATCAATGGAACAGAATTGAAAGCCCAGAAATAAAACCACACATCTGTGGACAGCGAATCTTCAACAAAGGAGCTGAGGGCATACAATGGAGAAAAGAAAGTCTTTTCAACAAATGGTGCTGGGAAAACTGGAAAGCCACATGTAAAAAAATGAAAATTGACCATTCTTTCTCACCATTCACCAAAATAAATTCAAAATGAATCAAAGACCTAAAGTTGAGACCTGAAACCATAAGGCTTCTGGAAGAAAACGTAGGCAGTACACTCTTTGACATCAGTATTAAAAGGATCTTTTCGGACACCATGTCTTCTCAGAGAAGGAAAACAATAGAAAGAATTAACAAATGGGACTTCATCAGACTAAAGAGCTTCTTCAAGGCAAATGAAAACAGGATTGAAACAAAAAAACAACCCACTAACTGGGAAAAAATATTTGCAAGTCATATATCTGACAAAGGCTTAATATCCATAATGTATAAAGAACTCACACAACTCAACAACAAAAACTCAAACAACCCGATCAAAAAATGGTCTGGAGACATGTGAACAGACATTTCTCCAAAGAAGATATACAGATGGCCAATAGGCACATGAAAAGATGCTCATCATCACTGATCATCAGGGAAATGCAAATCAAAACTACACTAGGATATCACCTTACACCCATTAGAATGACAAAAATATCTAAAACTAATAGCAACAAATGTTGGAGAGGTTGTGGAGAAAAAGGAACCCTCATACACTGCTGGTGGGAATGCAAACTGGTGCAGCCACTATGGAAAACAGTATGGAGATTCCTCAGAAAATTAAAAATAGAACTACCATACGACCCAGGTATTCCACTACTGGGTATCTATCCAAAGAGCTTGAAGTCAGCAATTCCTAAAGTTCTATGCACCCCAATGTTTACTGCAGCATTATTTACAATAGCCGAGACATGGAAGCAACCTAAGTGCCCATCAACAGATGAATGGATAAAGAAGACGTAGGTAAAACAGAACAAAAGCATTCCATTTGCAATAACATGGATGGACTTTGAGGGAATTATGTTAAGTGAAATAAGCCAGTTAGAGAAGGACAATCTCTGTATGACTCCACTCATATGAGGAATTTAAAATGTAGATAGAGAGAACAGATTGGTGGCTACCAGGGGAAAGGTGGGGTGGGGGGTGGGCACAGGGGGTGGAGTGGTACACCTGCAACACAACTGACAGTCAATAATGTACAACTGAAATTTTACAAGTTTGTAACCTATCAACTCAATAAAAAAAAAATGATACCAGAAAGATATCTGGAAAATCCCCAAATATTTGAAAACTGAGTAACATATTCCTAAATAACCCATGGATCAAAGAAGAAATCAGAAGGGAAATTAGAAAGTATTTTGAACTGAGTGAAAATGAAAACATAACCTATCAAAATATGTGGGATGTCGCTAAAGCAGCACTTAGGGGACCTTTATGGTGTTAAATGCCTATATAAGAAAAGAAGAAAGGTCTCAAATTGATGACTTTGGTTTCTGCCTTAAGAAACTAGAAAACAAAGATAAATTCAAAGTAAGCAGAATAAAAGAAATAAAAATCTGAGCAGAAACAAATGAAAAACAGAAAAACAATAGTGAAAATCACTGAAACAAAGTTGGTTCTTTGGGGTGAACAGTAAAGTTGATAAACTTTTGGGAATGGTGTGTATGTTCACTTTCTTCATGGTGGTGATAGTCTCATGGATGCATAATAGGTCAAAATTGACCAAATTATACACTTCAAAAATGTGCAGCTTATCTTATACCAGTTATACCTCTGTAAAGCTGAAGCTTAAAAAAATGAGACTTTAGTTAAGTGGTAAGTACATGTACAAAAATAAAACTGGGTAAAGGAATAAAGAGTGACAGTTGTGTGTGTCGCTATTTTAGATCGTGTGTTCAGGGAAGGCGCTCTGAGGAAGTGAAATTTGAATAAGAGATCTAAATGAAGCTAGCAATCCATGTGATGGCCCTGATTTGGGAATGAGCTTTGGCATTTGTGAGTTGCAGAAAGATGGCCAGTGTTGCTAAGGCAGAATGAGCAAAGAGGTGACTAATAGAGATAAGCTGTGAGAAGAAGGTAGGGGCTAGATTATGTAGGACTTTATTTTTTATTATTATTATTATTATTTTTTTTTGAGGAAGATCAGCCCTGAGCTAACTACTGCCAAATCCTCCTCTTTTTGCTGAGGAAGACTGGCCCTGAGCTAACATCCATGCCCATCTTCCTCTACTTTATACTTGGGACACCTACCGCAGCATGGCATGCCAAGCAGTGCCATGTCCCCACCCGGGATCCAAATGGGCAAACCCTGGGCTGCCGAAGCAGAACATGCGCACTTAACCTCTGCACCACTGGGCAGGCCCCAGGATTTGGCTTTTATTTTATCTTATTTATTTTTCATTTTTTTATTTATTTTTATTTTTTTTTCTGCTTTATTTCCCAAACCCCGCCCTGGTACATAGTTGTATATCTTAGTTGCAGATCCTTCTAGTTGTGGGATGGGGGAGGATTTGGCTTTTAGATAGGAAGAAAGGAAGCTCATCTGTTGTTAATAAGAGAAAGTTGGTCAGCTAGGTACTGGGAAAGGTGATTCTCATTGCTTCTGTTTTCTCAGTGAGATAAGAAATGCGGTTGTCGGCTGAAAGTGAGAAGCAGGGAGGAAAGTTGGAAGTTGAGGAGAGGGGAAGATGTGAAATAGTCCTTGCAGAAAGAATATATTGAATGAATAAATGGAAGAGCCATATCTAATCACTTCACCATTGTTTAAAATGTTGTTTCTTTGGGAAAATGCATCCTGGATACAATGAAGGAGCCTAGAACACATTCTCACTCCTCATCTTGTGCACGTGTGTGTGTGTAAAGGGGGATAAAGGCATGAGGTAGTAATTTCTAGCTACCAAAAGCATGTTAACTTTCTATACCTGTAGAAGATAACCCCTTTAGGACTGTTAACCTTTAAGAACTCTGGATTAAGAGGCAAGAACACTTGCTTCCCCTGAAAACAGTGACAAGGACTTCAAACTCAAGAGTCTCTTGTTCCCCATTCCTGAATATGAGCTAATTTGTTTGTAAGCTAGGCGTTCATAAATCAAGAGCTACCTATATTTTAATATGGTTTCTCTGAGTAATAAAATATAAAGAAATAAGATGATGTCAAGCCAAAGGAAAGAACTCTTTTGAAGAGAAAGTTCATCATTACTTTGCATTGTTTCTTAATCGTCAGCAGATTTTATTATCTAGTTCTTAGAGAAAGTGGAGAAGAAAATTCTGCACAAGAGAGGAAAGAGGAATTTAGCAACCACAGGTTAGATTTTATGACTGCCTTCAACAGATGTTTCTGTTTCCGTGTTTACCCAAGTACTGGTAGTAAAATTGTGAGTTTATCCATAGATACCCTACCCTGACTAGGCGTGGTCATCCAAATGGAGACGTAGCATAAAGACAAATTATATTCAGTGTGTACCGTTCTATAATAGCATGATATGCAATTAACTACTGTGTACATGTTAGTTCATTATGGAAATCAGCCCATTCACTGATAGGCTTTTTGAGAACTGTTTGTTCTGTCATTTCTGAGACCTATTTAGTGCCATTCTAAACTATCTGAAGCATCAAAACACTTTGAAAGCAGGCTATTGGTAATATAAATATCAAGTTACTACTTCTTACTGACAAAGATAAATGCAAAAAAGAATCTATTACTAGATAGTTGTACAAATTTAATCCTTTTAGAACTTTGAAAGGCAAAGCTGATGCCCCTGTTTACAAAAAGAGTTAAAAAGTTGGTCTCAGGTAGCTAATATATTGAGGTTTACTGTGTGCTAGGCACTGTGCTAAATACTTTGTGCTTATTATCTCTTAATCCTCCCAAGAACCCTATGAAATAGGTAACTATTCTTATTTTATAGTTGAGGAAACTAAGGCTTAGAGGGCAAAACAACTTGCCCAGAGATACATAGGTAGAACCTAGTTTTAAACCTGAGTCTGATCCCAAAACCTTGTTCTTTCTACCATGCCAGCTTATTCTTACTAAGAAGCTTGTCAATGACCTTTACAATATTGTAGGACACATTTTTGCATGTGGTTAGGAGTTGGGAAGAGGTGCTCTTGAGACACCAGCATGGGCTCACTAAAACCAAGTCATGCACTTTCCTTCTGGCTATCTTGGCGAACTGGCTTGTAACAGCAGACCAACCCTCCTGCCTAGAACAACTAGCAAAGCAGGATGAATACAAAAAATGTCACTGGAGAGTACCAAGATAGCCAGGACTTGAGGGGCTGAGATCCCAGATAGGAAAGTGTAGAAAGTGAGACTAACAGTCTCAGCTGCTTTCTGCTTGATGCATTTACCAGTGTGTAAGTGGCACAGGCTGAGAGGCAGAGAAAGAGAACAGAAATTGGCTGGTAAGAGGCTAAGGAGCTGAGCAGAGCTATTGGCAGTGTCATGGTGCTGGGGAAATACAAATTCGAGTGCATGGCCAACTGAGGTGGCAGGGCTCTGGTAAAGGACTTGGCTTCTAGTTGGGTCTTCTGAAAGACTGCTCTCCAGGAATAAAAGTAGATCGCATATAGACTATCTTAACAAAGACTGAATCCAGCTTCTAATTAGCTAAACCCCTAATAGATTAAAGTGAAACAATTCTGTTCTAATTGCTTACCAGAAGCTTAAAGAAATCCTTTCTGGAAGAAAATAGCTTCATCCAGAACCTCTACTGTTTTTCATACATGATGTCCATTATTCAATAAAAAATTACCACTCATAATAAAAGACAGATAAAAATAGGCACTAAAGGGCCAGCCCTGGTGGCCTAGTGGTTAAGTTCAGTGTGCTCCACTTCAGTTGCCTTGGTTTGGTTCCCAGGTGTGAACCTATACCAGTCATCTGTCGGTGGTAATGCTGTTACAGTGGCTCACATACAAAAAGAGGAAGATTGGCAACAGATGTTAGCTCAGGGCAAATCTTCCTCAGGAAAAAAAAAAAAAGCTGATAAAAACAGATTCACAGGTAATCCAGACATTGGAGTTATCAAACTTGGACTTTAAAAAACTGTGAATAGGGGGCTGGCCCCGTGGCCGAGTGGTTGGGTTTGCGCGCTCCGCTGCAGGCAGCCCAGTGTTTCGTTGGTTCGAATCCCGGGCACGGACACGGCACTGCTCATCAGACCATGCTGAGGCAGCGTCCCACATGCCACAACTAGAAGGACCCACAACGAAGAATATACAACTATGTACCGGGGGGCTTTGGGGAGAAAAAGGAAAAAAATAAAATCTTTAAAAAAAAAACAAACAAACTGTGAATAGGGGCCGGCCCCGTGGCCGAGTGTTTAAGTTTGCATTCTCTAGTTTGGTGACCCAGGGTTTTGCTGGTTCAGATCCTGGGCGCGAACATGGCACTGCTCATCAGGCCATGCTGAGGCAGCATCCCACATGCCACAACTAGAAAAACCCACAACTGAAAATATACAACTATGTACCGGGGGGCTTTGGGGAGAAAAAGGAAAAATAAAATCTTTAAAAAAAACCCAAAACTGTGAATAGGACCAGCCCTGGAGACCTAGTGGTTAAGTTCAGTGCACTCCACTTCGGTGGCCTGGGTTTCATTCCTGAGCAAGGACCTATGCCACTCATCTGTCAGTGGTCATCCTGTTGCTGCAGCTCACATACAAAAAGAGGAAGATTGGCAACAGATCTTAGCTCAGAGCAAATCTTCCTCAGCACAAAAAAAAGAAAACTGAACAATGATTAATATGTTAAAAAAGATAGGTGACAATATAGAGAATTTCACCAGGGAACTGGAATATGTAAAAATGAATCAAATAGAAATTCTAGAACTAGAAAACATAATAACAAATTAAGAATGAGATAGACAGGTTTAACAGCAGACTACACAATGCTAAAGAGAGGATTAATGATCTGGAAGATAGGTCTGTAGAAAATATCCAGACTGCAGCTTGGAGAGAAAAGGATAGAAAACATAGAAAAAATTAAGAGATCTATGAGATACAATAAAAAGGTTTAACATACATATACATGGAGTTCCAGAATGGGAGAAGAGACATAATGAGGCAAAAACAATATTTGAAGAGATTTGTGGCTGAAAATTTTTTCAAAATTTATGAAATATTACAATTCAAGAAACTCTATAAACCCAAGCAGGATAAATTCAAAGAAAAACATACAGAGGCCACCCCTGGTGGCCTAGTGGTTAAGTTCAGCATGCTCCACTTCAGTGGCCTGGGTTCACTTCCCAGGTGTAGACCTATATGGCTCTGTTAGCGGACATGCTGTGCTGGTGGCCCACATACTGAAAAATAGAGGAAGATTGGCATGGATGTTAGCTCAAGGAGAATCTTCCTCAGCAAAAAATAAATAAAAGCTTTAAAAAAAAGAAAAAAGAAAAACGTACATCATAAGAAAACTTCTCAAAACCAAAGATAGATTAAAAACAGCTAAAAGGGGGTAATTATCTTTGAAGAACTGTAAGATGGAAACTAACTTTTCAACAAAAATGGCGGAACCCAGAAAGAAAACATCTGCCAACACAGAATTCTATACTAAGTGAAAATATCTCTCAGAATTGAAGCCAAAATAAAGACATTTCCAGGCAAATAAAAATTGAATTTGCTGCCAGCAGACTTGCATTTAAAAAAATACAAAAGGCAGAAGGATTATGATCCTCCACAATGTCATGGAATATAGGAAGGAATAAATAACAGTGAAAAAGGTAAACAAATGGGTAAATCTAAATAAATATTGACTATATAAAACAATAATGATAATGTCTTGTGGTTTTAAAATATATGTATAATTAAAGCTATAACAACAATAACAGAAAAGGCTGGGAGTAGCTATATGGAGTTAGTGCTCAAAGGTCCTTATGTTGTCTAGAAAGTGGTAAAAGTAATCATTTTTATTATACTCTGAAGTCAAAGATGTGTGTCATAATCTGTAAGTTAATTACTAAAAAATAGTAGCTAAATGTATAACCAACAAGCTAATAGAGGGGAAAATGGAATAATAAAAAATAATGCAGAATCAAGCAAGAAGGGAGAGAATATAGTATAGAGAAAATGGACAAATGTAAAGTGAAATAGTAAGATCATAAACTTAAACACAAATGTGTCAGTAATTATATTAACTGTAAATAGACTAAAAATCCAAATAAAAGATAGCAATTGTCAGAGTGGGTTAAAGAAAAATAATTATACGTTGCTTTTAAGAAACACATCTTACCGGGGGCTGGCCCTGTGGCCGAGTGCTTAAGTTCCCGCCCTCCGCTGCAGGCGGCCCAGTGTTTCGTTGGTTCGAATCCTGGGCGCGGACATGGCACTGCTCATCAAACCACGCTGAGGCAGCGTCCCACATACCACAACTAAAAGGACCCACAACGAAGAATATACAACTATGTACCGGGGCTTAGGGGAGAAAGGAAAAAATAAAATCTTTAAAAAAAAAAAAAAAAAAGAAACACATCTTACATACAAGAACACAAAAAAAGTAGAAAGAAAAAATATGGGAAAAGATATATCATGCAAACATTAATCCAAAGAAGCTGGTGTAGCTATACTAACAATAGGTAAAGAAGACTTTAAGGTAACAAATTTTACTTGAGGTAAAGAAGATTATTTTATGATGATAATACATCAATTAACTGTGAAGATATAGTAATTCTACATATAAATGCATCTAACTACATAGCTTTAAAATATATAAAGCCAAAATGAGATAACTAAAAGGAAAAAGAGACAAATCCATAGTCATAGAGGGAGGTTTTTAACAAACTGTTTTCAGTCACTGATACAACTAACAGACCAAAAAATCAATAAGGGTATAGATTTGAATAAATCATTAACATACTTAATGTAAATGTCATATATAGAATGTTACACCCGTAAATGTTAGTATGCACATTCTTTTTTTTAATTAAGATTATGATAGTTAACAACCTTGTGAAATTACAGTTGTACTTTATTATTAGTCATGTTGTAGGTGCACCACTTCACCCTTTGTGCCCTCCCCCCACCCCCCCACTTTCCCCTGGTAACCACCGATCAGTTCTCTTTGTCTATATGTTAACTACCACCTATGAGTGGAGTCATACAGAGGTCGTCTTTCTCTGTCTGGCTTATTTCACTCAACATAATACCCTCAAGGTCCATCCATGTTGTTGTAGTATGCACATTCTTTTTAAGTGTACATGGAGCATTTACCAAAACTGACCATATGATGGCCCATAAAGCAAGTCTCAACACATTTTATTTTGTTTTTTATTTTTTTAAAGATTTTATTTTTCCTTTTTCTCCCCAAAGGCCCCCAGTACATTTTGTATATTTTTAGTTGTGGGTCCTTCTAGTTGTGACATGTGGGATGCTGCCTCAGCGTGGCCTGATGAGTGGTGCCATGTCTGCACACAGGATCCGAACCAGTGAAACCCTGGGCCGGCACAGCAGAGTGTGCGAACTTAACCACTTGGCCATAGGGCCGGCCCCATGTCTCCCCACATTTTAAATGATTGAAATCATACCAAGTATTTTCTATGACCACAGTAGAGTTAAGCTAGAAATAAATTACAGAAATAAAACTTACAAATAAATAAAAATTTACAAATAAATAGAAAAAATAAAAAGAAAACTTACAAATAATTGGAAATTAAACACTACATTTTAAAGTAGTCTTAATTAAAGAAGAAATCTCAGTGGAAATGTAATATCTTGATCCTGATGGGGTCCGGCCTGGTGGTGCAGTGGTTAAGTTCACACGTTCCACTTCTCAGCAGCCCGGGGTTCACCAGTTCGGATCGCGGGTGCTGACATGGCACCGCTTGGCACGCCATGCTGTGGTAGCGTCCCACATAGAAAGTAGAGGAAGATGGGCACAGATGTTAGCTCAGGGCCAGTCTTCCTCAGCAAAAAGAAGAGGACTGGCAGTAGTTAGCTCAGGGCTAATCTTCCTCAAAGAATAAATAAATAAATAAATAAATAAATAAATAAAATAAATGAACTGAGTGATTTTGAAGAAACAACATATCAAAACTTGTGTGATGCAGCTAAAACCATACTCAGAGGAAAAATAATTGTCTTAAGTGAATATATTTGGAAAGAAGAAAGTCTGAAAATCACTGATTTAGGTATGATTAGAAAAAGAAAAAACAATTATCCCCAGAAAAGGTTGAAAGAAGAATTGTATATTGTATTGTAAAGTTCAGAAATTAATGAAATAGAAAACAAAAGTATAGGGGCTGGCCCCGTGGCCGAGTGGTTAGGTTCGCGCGCTCCGCTGCAGGTGGCCCAGTGTTTCCTTGGTTCGAATCCTGGGCGCGGACTTGGCACTGCTCATCAAACCACGCTGAGGCAGCGTCCCACATGCCACAACTAGAAGGACCCACAACAAAGAATATACAACTATGTACTGAGGGGCTTTGGGGAGAAAAAGGGAAAAAAGTAAAATCTTAAAAAAAAAGAAAACAAAAGTATAATAATCAGCAAAGCTCAAAGTTGGTTCTTTGAAAGAGTAATAAAATTAAGAAATCTCTGGCAAAATTTGTCAAGATAAAAAAAGGGAAGGTACAAATTACCAATATTGGGAATGAAAGGGAACATCACTATAGTTCCTACAGACACTAAAAAATAAAATATTATAAACAAATTTGTGCTAAAAAATTTGAAACTTTATAGGAAATGAATAAATTTCTAGAAAACCACAACTTACCTAAATTGGCAAAGAAAAAATAGCAAATCTGAATAGTGAAAGAAATTGAATCTGTAATAAAAAATCTTCTCTCAAAGAAAACCCAGGCTGAGAGGGCTTCACAGTGAATGAATTTTCCCAACTCTTTGAGGAAGAAATGACATTCATCGTATAAAATGTCTCAGAAAACAGAAGAAGGGGAAACATTTCCCAGTTTATTTTATGAGTTCAGCAATCTTGGTCCACTATGGAGTTCCCCTTGACTATTATGTCTGTCATAGGACTAAAATTCATCTCAGACCTTGAGTGCGTTAACGGTTCTTCAACAGATATTTAATGCATATCTGATTTTGTTTATTCTGTTTACTTAATTCAGCAGATAGTGCAGTGAAACAAAGTGATCCAGCGATACTAAATTATTCTCCCTCCTACATACCCTGTCCAACTAGCAGAGAATGGTATTCTAGGAAAGAAAGAGACTTTTGCTAACGGACTAGCCTCCTCTCCATCCCTCATCTGGGAACTGGTAATGATAAGATTTAACTTAATTTGTTTGTTTCCCTTTTTTCCCACAGACTCCATTAATAATATACCTCTTTCATTTCCTGATTGACTATGCGGAATTGGTATTTATGGTAAGTAACCTCCCACATAAAATCAATATGTATATATTTTTAATGTTACAGTCTTTTATCTTTTTGTTTTTAAGAATAAAATCTATTTTAGACGCTCAGGAGTTTCTCAGACTATAAAAGCAAAAACTTATGTTTAATTTGAATTCATGGAACTGTGATAGCATTATAGAAGTGTGAGGAGTAGTCTCTGACATCTGAGCAGCTCCAGTTCCTTATACTTTTAAGTTTTGATGTATAGACTGTGTAGTGTTGAATTTTCTAGCTCCAGGATTCTATGAGTGACTTTAATTGTGGTGCCAGTGTAGAGGGCATCCTGAATTTTCTAAGCATTCTGCCAAGAGATTCTGTGAAGAGGACTTGGGCCTGATGAGACTTTCAGGGGCAAGAACCTTCAAAATTGAGATGACAGGGCTGTTTTGAGGACGTAGTAATTTGAAACACTTGCATAATCTAGGGTTCATAATCTAGGTCAAGTAGGAGGTCCACTGAGGCCTTCCTTAATAATTATAATGGCTGCTGTTTATTGAGGATTTACTGTGTGCGAGGCACTTGACATATGTCAGGCCTCCAAAGCAGTGAGTATTATTCCCATTTTACAGAAAACTTAAGTAACCTGCAATTTACAGAACAGATGTGGAACGACGAACTGGTGTAAATCTAGATGAATCCTAATCCTCAGGGTTTTCCAGTCAGACCTCCCTGAAAAGGCTTTATCTTTGGGTAGTCAAAGTGAGGGTTGAGGTTCTGCCTGACTGTAAGAGTTTAGTACTGGATAGTCTGTCACCATCCAAAAACTTCAGGCCCTGGCAGCATTCCATTACTCCTACACTAATTGGGTTCATTTCATTTCCTGTTGTTTCTCTTTCTCTTGACAGATAACTGATGCACTCACTGCCATTGCCCTGTATTTTGCAATTCAGGACTTCAATAAAGTTGTGGTGAGTAGCCAGTGGGTGGGACAAAACTGATGGAATTTGGTAGCCTGCTGGTCTCTGTTGTTACAAAGAATCAAAGGTCATGACTTAAGTATCCAACTGTTTTAAAATACTAAGAAGTGGGAGTGAAACTTCTGGCTTGTTCAGCCAGCCCTGGAATGGCCAAACCCAAACCTGCAAGACAGCTTTACTAATAGATACAGAAAGGTCAGCTTAGGGGCTGGCCCCATGGCCAAGTGGTTAAGTTCATGTGCTCTGCTTTGGCTGCCCAGGGTTCCTGGGCCCAGGCCTACACACCATTTGTCAGGCCATGCTATGGCAGCATCCCGCATAGAAGAACCAGAATAACTTGCAACTAGGATAGACAACAATGTACTGTGGCTTTGGGGAATAAAAACAAAGGAGGAAGATTGGCAACAGATGTTAGCTCAGGGCCAATCTTCCTCACACACACACGCAAAAGATCAGCTTAATCTATGTAGCTTGATATCCACTCACTGTGCAAGTTCAGGCTTTCTAGAACAAATGACGTTGAACTACACCTATATTAATGAGCACCCTTAAAAATCTTCCATTCCTTTCACTAGTTTTCTTTCCAAAGGGAAAAGAATACAGCTTTTAACTCACTGTGTTATGCCTATCCGAAGTAAAATTGGATTCCTAATGTAGTTTCTGTTTCCCTGCAGAGAGCACTCTGGAAAATTTGGCATGTATTAAATGCCTGTTGAAAGTATTGATGTAAACTTTAGTTTTAATCCATACGTAATAGCCAAAGGGAATTGTATAGTGGGGCCATTCTCATTTTCCTGGGTTCTGAGAGAGTTAATAGATTAACCATGTGTACTATCCATGTTATTTAAAAAATTGGCTGCAGTCCTACTTGACTGGCTGGGAGCCACTGAGAGGATTTAGACTGGGGTGAGAGAAGGCTGCATCCTATTCATGTTATCTGTTTGTAGTTCATTTTCACGTCTGTTACCAAGTAATAGAACCAGAAATAGCAGTCTGCCATTCTGTGGCACTGGTCATCAGTAACAAATAAAGCTGAATTCAAACAAAGGTGAATTCTAGAATTTTAGACCTCCAAAGGATTTTTAAAATATCTAGACTGAGGGTTACTAGCTTGGGGTCCATTTATAGCCTTAACAGGTCTATAAAAACTTGAAATGGTATAGAAAATTGTATGTGTATGTGCATATGTCATTTTTTCCAAGTAGTCCATGGTTGTTATCAGTGCTCAAAGAGTCCTTGATTCATCCCCTAAAGGATTAAAAACTACATTTTAGAGATTTAGTATTGCTAAGACCAGGGAGTATACATCTTAAACTAATGCAGCATTTGTGACAAGATAACCTTGAGGGCATTATGCGTAGTGAAATAAGTCAGATAGAGAGAAACAAATACTGCAGGATCTAATTTATATGTGGACTCTAAAAAAGTCAAATTCATAGAGACACAGAGTAGATTGATTATTGCCGGGGGCCGGGGGTGGGGGAAATGGGGAGATGTTGGTCAAGGGTACAAACTTCCAATTATTAAGATGAGTAAGTTCTGGCGATCTAATATACAGCATAGTGACTCTAGTTAATAATATTGTATTGTGTCTTTGAAAGTTGCTGAGAGAGTAGATTGTAAATGCTCTCACCATACACACGCACAAAAGATAATTATGTAAGGTGATGGATGCATTAACTAACCTTATTGTGGTAACCATTTTGCAATATATATGTATATCAAATCGTCACATTGTACACTTTCAACTTACACAATGTTATATGTCAATTATATTTCAAGAAAGCTGAAAGAGAAAAGAAAAGAGAATTTTAGGGGCTGAGGTGAAATGCTTTAACAGGATTCCCTAGAAGGCCAGAGATGAAATAACTGGGCATGAGATTCATAAACAAAGGAATTCAGAGATAAATTAGCATTGGTTATTTTCTTCTCCAAGATAGATTGTATATGTAAACCGCAATCTTTGTTCTTTGAAGTTGCATGCTAAAATATTTTGGGGTGATTTTTATGATATCTGCAGCTTACTTTTAAATGGCTCAGAATGAAAAGTGTGCATGTTTGTGTATGTGTGTAGAGATAAAGAAAATGTGGCAAAATGTTAACACTTGATGGATCTAGGTGTTTTATTGAATTGTTCTTTTAACTTCTCTGTAGTTTGAAATTTTTCAATATGAAACACTGGAGGAAAAAACAGATCCATGTCTATACCCACTAATGTGTGTGTGTGCGTGTGTGGGGGTGTACATATATGTGGGTGTATATATACATGGCATATGTGAATATCTAAGGGGGGATTGGTAGCTTTCGTTAAGAACACAAGCAGCCAGATCTTCTCGACCAAGATTTAAAACTGAAATGTGTTTTAATGAAAGTTGATTAAAGATGCTAACCTCGTGTGTACTCTATTTTTTTTTTCTGTTCAACTGTCATAAAAACATCACAAATATACTCCAGTTAAAACAACTGTTAATGGTGGGGGAAGCTCATGAGGGCGTAATGCAGCTAGGTTTCAGTTAGTTTCCTAACAAAGTGAGGCTTCAGTGTCAATAGGAGAGATACCTTTAATTTACAGCACCAATCATTTTAATTCATTTCTTAGTTATTTCTGAGTTTATATGGAAACATAGAGATTTTTGTTTTATTCTTTGTGTGACAAAGAGCGAGAGAAAACCAAATGAGCTGTTGTCAATACTCTGTTTTTTAGCATACCAAAATATTCTGTTATCACTGAATTCTGTTAAGACTGAATTAAAATTTGGCATAGTTTTGTTTTCCCATCCTCAGAATTCAGCCTATTGGAACCTAAGGTTTCTTGGTCAGAATAAGAGTTTTATTTACACTGTGTCAGAAACTAACTCTTTCTAAATGGCAAATTTTGATGATGCTAATATACCACTATTGATTTAAATAGAATATCAGCAGATCTTCCTCAGAATCTTTCCCACTTTGTCAGAATGGGCCCATATCATATAGTCTGGAAGCATGTCAGTCTTGCTGGCATTTGAGATTTTTCATCCCTGGTAGTGAAAGTGTGTCTACACGCAAATACATCCTGGAAAACTATGGTGCAGAGAGAGGAGACTGCATCCCCACCTCCTCTCCAGGTCTTAGCCTGTGGAATATGAATGCTGATTGATTTTGACCTGTTGATTCTCAGGACATTTTACCTGTACCTCACTTGACAAAAGCAACCAAGTCTAGTCTGTCCTTATCTGAGATTGTGCTTCCTATTTGGATTCAGAATTCGTCTTGTAAAGCTGCAGGTAGTTTGACTGGGAGTGATAAAAACCTGTATCCCCTTAATGTGATTAGAGGTTTATGAATTTGGAGGATAGGCTCCTGAATTTGGCAAGTGCTGAGGCTAACAGTTGGAGATGCGGAGGTGGGGGAGTGTTCACCCCCTCCACCCTCACCCTGGCACCATAGGTTTTGAGGATGCAAATGGGTGTAGACACAATTTCAGTGATTAGAAAAAGCTCTTTATTTGAAGTAGGAGAATTATGTCCTTGAAAAACCAAATCTTGCAAGGGATAAGGAAAGGGCTGCATGGGGGGCGGGGGGTGGATAAAAGGAAGGGAAAACTCCACTCCAGAGACTTTTTTTAATTCAAAAATTTCTACTGAAATATAGCACACATGGAAAAGCATATAAGCATCTGTGTACAAGCTGATTAACGATCACAAAGGTAACATCCAAGTAATTACCCTTTAAGTCACTTTTAAGCTCTCCTGTGATGGCTTTAAATCTCATCATTGTCAAGGCTGCTGAATATATCTAGAAATACTTATCTTTGGATTTTAAGTTGTACTCCTTAACCTCATTTATTTTTATACTTCTAATATTTTCTTGATGTGTGCCTGCGTGTGTTTAATTTTCCTCAGATTTTTAGCCACTTTCCTGTCTCTAACTGGATGCAGTGGGAATTTTTAAAGGGATTTTGCCTATGCTTAGGGGAGCTGAGTCAGTGGTGAGGCCGGGCATTATGGCAGCTGTGCTGGTGAGATTAGGGGAGACAAAAAGAGAGGTAGCAGAGAATCAAGATTGTTGCCCTGACTGTCCTTCTCTCCTGGAGACACTCCTTTCATAAAATCTTTCTGATTTAAAGTATTTTGGAAGATTGAGGTTATGAGGAAGTACTTTTCTTTCACTGCTGGCACAGTGTCACCTTTACCCAGGGTCTACACATCCCTCTTTAGCTGCCTCCGTCTCTTACTGTAGTCCGGCTGGCTGGCTGCCAGCCTGGGGATTGAGTCTGCATTCCCACCTGTCTCTCTGGCTGCTCGGGGATGAACTCCCTGTTTCCTTTTAGCAGCCTTCTTTGTGGATCTCACCCTCCAGACCCCTTAGCTAGTGGGGCCTCCATGCTTCTACCGCTGCTGCAGCTGTCCTCACTAAGTGCTTTGTTTGCTGAGCTAGCCCCCTTCTCTCTGATAAAAGCACCTTAGTTTATACTTTGTCCTTTTAATTAAACAATCCCAGCTGTGAATGGCAGCATAAATCTCACTGATGATAATTCCCACCACTTGGACTCTCAGAGATGCTCAAAGGGAGGTTTTTGAAGTTTGTTCAGCTTTTCTGATTAAGCCTCTACCTAAACCTATACAAGAAATCTGGGGTTACCTGTATTCTGGTGATGACTCCTTGATTTTCTTTGAAACTGAAAGATGGTTCTTTAAAAATTTTTTTTTAATTAAAATTTTTTTAAAATTCTGCAATACCTAAGACATGCAAAAATATATAAAGAATAATACATACTGTGGACCTATTTCAGCTTAAAAAATAAAACATTCCACATATAGTTGCCTCTCTGACAGTTTCATCTCCTTGTTCCCCCTCTCACCAGCTTATCATTCCCACACATGACCTTAACTTTTACTACATTTGTAAATATCCCTAAATTACATATAATATTATTTTGCTTGCTTTTAACTTTATGTAAATAGTGCAATGCACTATATGTTCTGTTGTCATCTGCTTTTTTCATCATTAAATCTTTAATCACACACAAATAGTTAAGCACTTGCTACTTTGGTTTCCCCGAATTACTCTGTTTTATAATAGGGCACAGTGTTGATTTTATACTGTCTAAATAAGATTCTCTGATCATTAAATAAGCAGGGCTACCCATTTTGGGTTCAGAAGCTTTTCCCATCTATATTCTGACCCATGTTTGCTTACAGGATTGCCTAACGTTTTTTCATTCTGGAACGCACCCATGAACTTGTTAGGACAAATCAGGGGAAGGCAAGAGCTTTCCACCCCATCTCACTCCCTCTTAACTGTCCAGCTGTCCAGCCATACCCAGCCCTCCCCTTCCTTCTTATCATGCCCATTGCCCACTTCCTCTGTGGAAGTCAAAAGCTTGAAACAAGAGAGCTCAGAAGAGAACCCAGGGTACTATGACATTCAGGGGATCATTCTACTTTGCATGAAAATATTTCACTTTGCTGATTGAACTTTGGAGTCCTTAGGCCCCTGATGATAACTCTTCAAAATGACTAAGAACTTTGCCACTTATCCAGCAAATATTTATTGTTTGCTCACTGTGCCAGGTATCAGCAAATAACATGGTCCCTGCCCTCATGGAAGTCATAGTCTAGTGAGGAAGACAAGTATTAGTCACATAAATAAGTTAAAAAGTTGTAATTGTGGACAGTGCTGTGAAAGAATGTATATTATGGGGAGACTTTACCCAGGGGAGGGGTGGGGGCTGAGTGTGCCTTCCTGGGAAGTGATAATGTAACTGAGATCTAAAGACTATATGGGAGTTAACAAGGGAAAGAGAAGAGGTTGTTTCAGGTTAGACGCAAAGTCCTGGGAGCAGGAGGGACGTGGCATGTTTGTAGCGCTCGAACCCAGAAAGTGAGAAGTGAGGAGAGTGGGTGTGAGATGAGCTGGGAAAGGTGGGGCCAGGCCAGGTCGGGCCACGTGGGCCTTGGCAGGACTTTTGTCTTCATTCTAAAAGCAATGGGAAGTAATTTGTTTCATGTGTTTTGTCATTTTTTTCCAGTTTAAAAAGCAGAAACTCCTCCTAGAACTAGACCAGTATGCCCCAGATGTGGCCGAACTCATCCGAACCCCTATGGAAATGCGTTACATCCCTCTGAAAGTGGCCCTGTTGTAAGTATTCTCTGACAAAACAGGGCTCAGTGCCAGCGAATGCGAGGAAAATCTGATGAGACTTTCTCATGTTGTTTGTTGTATTTTTGGAGATTTGCAGTCTTAGTCATCAAGTATTTGCTGTAGTTCTGTTGCACAACTGGGGTTCTGCCCAGCAAAAGAGACAGAGCCATTCTGTTTCTGTTGGGACAAAGCCCCACACAGGGACATGCACAATCAGCCCTTCACAAAGGCTTTTTCCCTCGATGCTGATCTGGGCTCCAGCCTACTTGTAACCAGCGTTTCTAAAAAGAAGTTCTTCAGTTGTGATATATGGATTGAATAAAATTCTGATCTTTATGTGGCTGTTCTTTCAAGCAGCTCCTATGTTTTATGTATGATTTAGTCCCCCCTTTGTGGTTCAGAAACTAAAGTGCCAAACAGACCCATCCTAGCTAGGTGACCAGTATGGGAGATTGAAACTTGTTGAGGCTCTATGAAAAAATTCCCTATGAATACTCAGTGCTGCCAGTAAGTTTAATTCTTTCAGGTTATTCCTGTTTGTATTCCTCAGATAGGTAAATGTAAATAATTATTTGGTCAACTAATAGTCATTAAATATTAATAATATACTAATTTCTAGGGATACGCAGTAAACAGGACAGACAAGTTTCCTTGTGGAAAAACATGACTTTAGAACTTCAGAATTAGAAGGAGGCTTATGAGGACAGTTTATTCAACCCTCTGCCTTGTGTGTGAATCTCCCATTCAGTATTCCAGATAGGTGGCTATGCAGCTGCTTCTTGAATAACACCTGCTATTTACAAATGGCATTTTCCCCCCTCACCAAACAATTTTGAGGTATCAGTTCCTATCTATGTATTTCAGAAATATTGGTGGAAATAATAGAACCAGAGGGTTAGCAACATTATGAATCCCTTATGGACTCATATGTCTCTTGGGGGTAGTTTTGTAATAGCAGCAGCCATTTCTTTAAAGGGTTGTGTAACAAGCCTTTCTGTAATTGCTGAAAAGAAAACACCGACAATTTCTGGGCCTTTGGCTTTAGAACTGCTAATCTTACAGCCCTGGGAGGTATTGAATTTAAGGTCTTTCTTTGTGAATAATAATTATAATCTCTCCCTGAGACACTGGTATATTTCTTCCTATCTGATAATCAGAATTATGTAACTGGTTTCCCTTTTCACTTTGACTGCCAGGAAACTCAGAGCCAGATTTGAAGCTGATTATAACAATGCTGTGGAAGATCCATTTGGTCTTCTTTCTGTGGCCTTTAGTTTTTCCTTTTATTTATGTTTTCCCTGGTCTAGATTCTTTATTTCTCTTTTTGTTCTGCTGTTATTTTTCATCTGTTCTCATTTGAGCTGCCTCACATCTTTTGTGGAAGCAGGATAGAAATAAATACAAATAATAATCCATTATGACTATATAAGATTTTCCTCCTTAGCATTTCAAATTCATTTTCTCAGTCAATTCCTTCCTACTTGAGGAAAAGACTAGGTGTTTCAGCTTCATTCATTCCCAGTGGAAGTTCAAGATGTCCTGTGAAGTTCTATGGCAGCTAACTTGTTGAATTCAGCAGGTACTTATTCTGTCCTTGGGGTCTGGCATGGTAGATGCAGCTTGACTACCAAAAGGGCTAAACCTAAGCTACTCTGACCTCTCGAATGGGAGTAGCCTCTGTCAGAGTTTAGAAACCTGATTGAGAAAAAAGCACTTTCCTGGTTTTCAGAGCCAACTGTAGCCATTCTTAAAATATATGACTCTGTGGGAATTGGTAGAATTTTCATCATTTTTGAAGTCTCTAGTAGTAGAAAGAACATTGGTTTTAAAGCCAGAAAAGCCTGATTTGGGATGTATTTATTAACTTGTGAAACCTTGGCAAGTTCCTTAACCAGTGAGTCGCAGTTTCCTCATCTGCAGAACGGGAATCATGTTATTGCTAGTTTACAGGATCTCTGTGATGATTAAATACGACAGTTTTTCATGAAACGCATAGCACAGAGTAGGCAGTGAATGTTCAGTGTCTTTTACTCATTGGCCTCAACCCAACTCCATTCTCTTTTATTTAGGAGAACTCATTTCTAAGAAGTTGGCTTCCCTTGAGTATGCTTCTAGTAAATCTCTTGAACTTCCTGACTGTGGTGGCCTGGACTCCCTGGTCCTTTGACCAGGATTACTAATAACAAATATGTGTGTTTTTCCCCAGCTATCTCTTAAATCCCTACACGGTCTTGTCTTGTGTTGCCAAGTCTACCTGTGCCATCAACAACACCCTCATTGCTTTCTTCATTTTGACTACGATAAAAGGTAAGGCCCCAAAGGAAGGTACAAAACGCGCAGTCCCTGATTTGTGTAGGGTTTTGTAAAACTTTATGCTGTAGATTTTTTAAAAAACCAATGTAACACTTAAAAACATTTTTTAAAATTACAGTAGTAATATGTTTATTATAGGAAATTTAGCTAAGACAAGAGAAAAAAACTAATTAAAACATCCTGAAATTCTACCACTCAGAGAGTCACTATTAATATAGTTCAAACAAACAAACAAACAAACAAACAAACAAAGGCTTATAGTGAGAATGGCAGCCTTCTGCCTCTGTCTTCCCAGCCCTCGTTCAACTTCTCCAAAAGAACTACTTTCTGGCTTTTGCTAGTATTTATTTACATATTTCTAAATAAGACTTGATATTGCTATTTCATGAATTATACATTTTAGACATTATCTATTGCATTTCCATTACGGGAGATAAAGATTTAGCTCTTTTGTACCCATATCTTCACTTCCCTTTACCCAAGTTTCCTAGAGAAGTCAAGTCACGGTTTTGATTAAATCAGTGGTCAGTACCTATATTTTATGACACTATATATGTATTATTCACTACTGGGCAAAGTAGCAACTATGATTACTTTTTCTTTCTTCTACAACCTTTTATTTCTCCCAGGGTTAATAATTGTCTTTTTTATTTTGCTTGTTTGGTTTTTTTCTTAGGCTTTGTACCAACCAGTATTTTCCCCCAGTTGCTCTGCTGTAGATCTGTCAGTTGCCTAACAATAGTTTTTAACAAATGCTTAAATTCATCAAATAGTCTATCAGTTCCATTATTTTTCTGGAGACCTCCCTCACGCATCCTCCTTCCTGCCCCAGTCTGTGCTGGTTGTTGTCTGGGCCTGGTGCAAAGCTGTCATGCTGGGACTTCCGTTTATAATTCTCCTGTGTTGAAAGGGTTCCTTCTCTCCTTTATTCATTTCTTTCCTCTGTTTTGCTAAAGTAGTTACTTTAGTAGTTTTCTAAGAAAGAGTGTATGAGATATGTATTATGAGTCATTCCAGGTCTGAAAACAGTCTTTGTTCCCGTTTAGCACCAAATTAATAGTTGGGGCAAGGTATATAATTCTAGACTGGAAAAACTTTTTCTTCAGAATTTTGAAGGCAGTGCTTCACTGTCTGCTAGCATCCTGGTTGCTATTGAGCAGTTTGATGCCATTATGTGTAACCTAATTTTTCTTTCTGAAAGATTTAGGATTTTTTTATCCTCAGTGTTTTGAAATTTTGTCATGCTGTGTCTTGACCTGAGTCTTTTTTTCATTCATTATGCTGGACACTTGGTAGGCGCTTTTTTTTTTTTTTTTGAAGATTTTATTTTTTCCCTTTTTCTTCCCAAAGGCCCCCGGTACATAGTTGTATATTCTTCGTTGTGGGTCCTTCTAGTTGTGGCATGTGGGACGCTGCCTCAGCGTGGTTTGATGAGCAGTGCCATGTCCACGCCCAGGATTCGAACCAACGAAACACTGGGCCGCCTGCAGCGGAGCGCGCGAACTTAACCACTCGGCCACGGGGCCATCCCCGGTAGGCGCTTTTAATAGAGAGACTAGAGTCCTTTAGTTCTGGAAAGTGTTTCTGTACTATTTTTCAAATTCTCTTTTCTCTGTCTTCTTGTTTGGGACATACATTAGATATTGGACTTTCTTGATTGATCTAATTTGCATATTTTATTTTCTATTTATTTTTCCATCTTTTTTACTTACTTTTTCTGGAATATTTCATTGTTTTTATCTTCCAACCCTTTCATTGAATTTTTTATTTTCGTTTTCTTTATTTTTATTTTTTTGGGGAAGATTAGCCCTGAGCTAACATCTGCTGCCAATCCTCCTCCTTCTGCCGAGGAAGCCTGGTCCTGAGCTAACATCCATGCCCATCTTCCTCCACCTTTTATGTGGGATGCATACCACAGCATGGCTTGCCAAGTGGTGCCATGTCCGCACCCGGGATCTGAACCAGTGAACCCCAGGCTGCCACAGCGGAACGTGTGCACTTAACTGCTGTGCCACTGGGCTGGCCCCTGAATTTTTTATTTTTATATTATATTTTTAAGTTCTTTCTGGGTCTCCAGTTGTTTCTTTGATACATCCTATTATTATTTTATTACCACAATGTCCTTTCTTATTACTCTGAGTATTTTTTTTCAGTTTCCATCTGTTCTAAGCATAGTCTCTTTATCTTCCTGGTTCCCCCCCGCTTTTTTTTTCCTGTTTGTTTTGGGCTCTATCTTTTATATGGGAAGATTTTTCTCTTATTTGTGCTGATCCTTGGCTGTCTGTTATTTAAGAGTGAGGCACTAACATTTATTTAATCTCATTACTTTTCAGCTCACACTTTTCTTCAGCCCATTACTGGGCTTAGTATCCCCTAGACCTGTGCCTCTTTAATTTTCTTCAAAACTGTAATCTCTGGGGATGGAGTAGAAAGTTGTAAGGATGGGGTATCCAGGGGTAGTCACCTGGCTGCACATAGTTGAGATGAGACCTGAGGTTCTGACTGGCCTGAATACAGACTTGCAGCTTGCTTTTCATCTCTGTACCTTACCCCCACCTTCCACGGTACCTGATGCCTTCAAGGTGCTAAATTTCTCAGAAGTTCTTTGTGGTGAGTTGGCCTGATTTTTATGGGTACCCCTTTCTGTAGGCCATTGAGCTGTAATTTCTTCCATATTGCTAAGTCGTTTACCCCTCTTCCATCTGCTTTGTGTTTCTACTATTGTGTTAAAATTTATTTTGCTATAATCTCCTGTCCTGTTCTTTGTGGTTTAAGACCAGTTTTATTCCTTTATTGTCATTTTAGTGAGGTTTTGGAGGAAGAGATGATACACATGTGATTAATCTACCATTTTTAACTGGAAGTTTATTAGCATTTGGGGTATGTATTTCCAGATTGCCCCCCCCCATTTTTCTTTCAGACTTTTAAATATTGTGTCAATAACTATTGCCACAAAAATGTTATTTAACAAACCGCTCCAAAACTTAGAGGCTTAAAAGAACAATAAACATTTACTTGGCTTATGTAAGTCAGCTGATCTAGGTGGCTAGGCAGCTTGTTGGTTTTATTGGGGCTCATTCATGCAACAGTGGCTGGCAGGAGTTGGCTAATCTAGGGTGGGCTCCTTTCCACAAGTCTGTCATCCTCCTGGACCAGGAGACGAATTTAGCCATGTTCTTCTCATAGCGATGGCAGAGGTACAACTCTGAGTAAGCCCAATCAGGCATGCGCTTTTGAAGTTTCTGGTTGCATCACATGTCCTAGAATCCCATTGATCAAAACATAACACATGGCTGAGGCCAGGGGTGGAGACTTCCATCCTGTCCACAATGGGAGGGTACTGCGAAGTTACATGGCAAAGGGTGTAGACATAGGAAGGGGTGGAGAATTGGGGCCAATAATACAGTCTACCACATATATCAGTAAACATCTAGTTTGTCATTTTATTTTATTTTTTATTTTTTTTGTGAGGAAGATTGGCCCTGGGCTAACATCTGTTGCCTATCTTCCTCTTTTTGCTTGAGGAAGATTGTTGCTGAGCTAACATCTATACCAATCTTCCTCTGTGTTACGTGGGATGCTGCCACAGTGTTGCTTGATGAGCGTTGCTGGGTCCATGCCTGGGATCCGAACCTGTGAACCCTAGGCCGCTGAAGTGGAACATGTGAACTCAACCACTACGCCACCAGGCCGGCCCCTAGTCTGTCATTTTAAATGGTTACATACTATTCTGTTGTATGGATGAATGTAGAGAAGTTCTTTAACCAACTTCTACTATTAAATATTTAGGTAATTTTCCAGTTTTAAGCTATTAAAATAATACTACAATTAATTTTGTAATATACATTAATTTTCGCACCCATGTTCAGTTTTCTTTTTTCTTTTCTTTTTTTGTTTTTAAAGATTGGCACCTGAGCTAACAATGGTTGCCAATCTTCATTTTATTTTTTCTGCTTTTTCTCCCCAAATCCCCCCAGTACATAGTTGTATATTTTAGTTGTGGGTCCTTCTAGTTGTGGCATGTGGGACACCGCCTCACCATGGCCTGATGAGTGGTGCCACATCCGCGCCCAGGATCCAAACCAGTGAAACCCTGGGCCGCTGCAGCGGAGTGCGTGAACTTAACCACTTGGCCACGGAGCCGGCCCCCAGTTATTTTCTTACAGTAAAGTCCTAGAAATAGAATTATTGTGACACTGGGTGTGCACCTTCTTTAAGATTACTGAAATTTTTTGCTAAATTGCCTTTAAGCGTTTTACCAATTTGTACTCCCGTAAGAAGTTGTATGAAAGTTCTTATTTCCCTAAATTGTTGCTGAATAGTTTGCACACTCGGGAAATAAAGAATCAAAAGTTGTACATAGAACCTTTTACTTACAGTTTAGAGTGGCACATGGGAATGATTTAGGTCTTCATTAGACGTTGTTTCTCTTAGAGTGGCTGTGGGTGGTCTTTCTGTAGACCCTTTAGCTTAACTTATTATCAGGTTACTTAAAATGACTAGGTATTGCATAAACCGAATTGTCTTTTTCTGAAGATTGTGATCATTTCATCAGAAACAACTCTGAAATAGTAAAGACTCTTTGCCGTCTGAGAATACTCCCTGCCTCAGTCTGTATTTCCAGAGTAGCAGGCTCAGGTAGACCGATTTATCAAGGTGTCTATTAAAATAAAGGAATATATACTGCAGCCTGGCAGAGGAACTATGAGCATTGGCCTTTGGAAATGTCACCTTTAAAATGGCTGAGCACAAAGATAGAAAGACTGAAGACATGGCCTCTGAAGGTGTGTGCAGTAGGCATCTCACACAAAAACGAAGTGTGCCATTTTAAAAACATCTTTTGTACAATCCTTTAATCAATGGAGAGGTTTTGTTTAGGGGAAAAACATATAAAGAAGTTACGTGTATCTCTTTTGCAGCTACGTTGTTTTTGGTTCCACAGGGCAAATGTTTTTATTATTATATTATTCTAGATTTCTGTCGAATAAATTCATAGACATTTTTGTAATGTTATACACACAATTTTGTTGAACTCTTATCACTTATTTCATGTGAATCATGTATGACATTGGTCACATATTTGTCAGTTTCTTTAAATCTAAATTTAATTTTTCTTAATTTTAGGAGTAGTTCAAGTACTTGGTAAGAATAAAAGAAATTCAAACATATAAAATGAGAAGTAAGTCTTTCATCACCTTGCCCCACCTCCACTTCCATTCCTCAGGTATATTTGTCATGGGGTCCCAGGCTTTCACTTTTGCTGGACATGTAAGTTATGTTTCATTGTTGACACCTGTAAATAGAGACCATCACAAATTACATTTCTAATCTATTAAAATATTTGAAGAATTCTGTTTTAGTTAGGTCTCTGAACCACTCTAACTCTTGGAGTGTATTAGTAATCCCTACTAATAGTGTATACAGTAAAGTTAGTTCAGTTATGAAATCTGCAAGTCCTATTTCTACGTTTGACATTTGTACCACATAATTAGATATTTAATAAAATTAATAAGGGAATAATTCACTTTTTATTTAAAGAAGAAAACGGGAGAATTCACAAAGGAAGGAATATAAATGACTAAAATATATGAAAAAATATTCAACTACATAGATAATCATTAAAGAAAAGCAAACTGAAATAACAAAGAAGTGGTTTTTTTTTCCCCCTGTCAGATTGGCAAAGATTTTAGAAGATAATTCTCAGTGCTGGCAAAGGTTCTATCAAATAGGTATTCCCCCCATGGCAAGTTGACTTGTCAATGAGTACAGTCCTCTTGGGAAGCAGTTTGGCAGTAGTCTTAAAATGTTTGTACTTTTGAGAACTCATCCTAAAGTAATGCAGAAATACAGACAAAACTTTATGGTGCAAAGTCATTAATTGCAGGATTATTATAATGACTAGAAAAATGGGAAAATACTTCAAAATAGAGAGAGGAATGGCTAAGTAAAACATGGTTTGCCCATGTCGTTAAATAAAATACAGTTTGCCCATGCACATGATGTTTAAAAATAATTGTAAATTATGTGAGAATACATTTGTAAAGCAGAATACAAAATTGTATATTTTAATAAAATGTAGTCTGAACTATGTTAAAACAGTAAAATTAGATAGAAAATAGATTCCAAAAGAGTAATACTTGTTTCTGTAGAGTAAGTTCGTGAGTGATTTTTCTTTCCTTTTTGATTTTTTTTTTCTTTTTGAGGAAGATTAGCCCTGAGCTAACATCTGCTGCCAATCCTCCTCTTTTTGCTGAGGAAGACTGGCCCTGAGCTAACATCCGTGCCCATCTTCCTCTACTTTATATGTGGGACGCCTACCACAGCATGGCTTGCCAAGCAGTGCCATGACTGCATCCGGGATCCGAACCCGTGAACCCCGGGCCACTGAAGTGGAACGTGTGCACTTAACCGCTGTGCCACTGGGCCAGCCCCATGTTTCCTTTTCATATTTGTTTTTTTCCCAAATTTTCTTCAATGAGCACATAATTAAAAATAGATTAACTTGCTTAATAAAAAGATAGGGACAGCGGAAGTAAACTTGGCAACTCTCTCCCCAGACTTCCATGGAGCAGGTGCCCCACAGGAGAGAGTGGCTTTGTTTGCTTTGTCCCCTTGACTCCTTCTACTTACTCTCCCTTGGCTTCCTCTGTGGCAGCCCAGGGTTACCTGGGACACACTGAGAGCTGCATGCCAGGACAAGGCCCAGGCCATTGTATTGTGATGTCCTTGTTGGGGTGTTGGCCAGGAAACACAGGTCTGTGAGCAGGGTTGATGTTAGTTTAGTGGGGCAGCTTGGGTTTCACTTCAAAGGTTGGTGCTTTGGTTAAGGGGTACTCTGCCTTTCAGTGAGCTAATTAAAATATTCCATCCCTGTGAAGTAGTCTTCATTAGGCTTTAAAAAGGAAAACAAACAGATGTTAATAGGTACTCCTGCTTATTCACTGTTGGCATTTGTCAACAATGAGATGTCCCAGAGTAGGAATTTTTGAGTTTTGCCACCTAAGGACCCTTCCAACTCCTCTTCTTCCATCACAAGAGGCCTGAGTGACAGGACTTGCTTCCCATGGAAAAAGAAGGATCCCAGTACTATCAGAGGCAGTCCAGAGTGATTAAGAGCTCAGGCTGCTCTGATGTCAGACAGATCTGGTAGCTAATCCCGGCTCCACCATTTCCTGGCTGTATCACCTTGAGCAAGTCACGTAACTGTTCTGGGCCTCAGTTTCCTTATCTGTAACGTGAGGATTGAAACAGTCCCTGCTGCATAGGGTGAATATAAAGAATGGATGAGATGGTGCATGTAAAACACTTAGCATGGTGTAGGGTCATGTACTAAGTGCTCAGTAAATGGTGGTGCTGCTTGTCACTCTCAATAGTATCCTCCTTTTTAAAAGATCCCTCAGGATTGATGGGGTCTCCCTGAGCCGTCTGGGGACGACTAGGAGAAGGTTAGAATGAGAAGTTCTCTTCTTGGCACCCAGTCCTAGAAGAGCAATGTCAGAGTGATGATCCTGAGGCCTGATGAGCCCATCACTTCGTATCGGGTTCCTCTAGGGTAAAGCCCTGCCCTTGAAGACAGTTGTAGAGGATAAGGACCCAAGGACACTAGGACCAAGCAGCCTGGGGTTTCATTAGATCAACCCAGCTTCAAAACCTGCCAGTTCAGGTTACCAGTTCTGTAGCCTCATGCAAATCACACAGCCTCAAGAGCTTCAGTTTGATCACAGAGATAATATCTACCTCGTGGATTAGTGGAGGAAAATGAGAAATATAAAATGCTTAGTATGCTTCCTTAGCAGAACCCGCTCAACAAATAGTCGCTCTGCTTATTGTGATTTTTATGGCACAGCCATAGATTGACATCAAGAAGGTAGCGTAGTGATGCAGATAAAAGAGTACAGGGTCTGGAATGAGACTGTCTGGGTTCACATCCTATTACTGTTATTCACTGGTTTTGTGACCCTAGGCAAATAAACTCTCTGTCCTTCCGTTTCCGTATCTGTAAAATGGGGATAGTAGTAGTACCCACTTCATGGAGTTATTGGAGGGACTAAATGACTTAAATATGTCTAAAGTGCTTGCAGTCCTGGCTGGAACAGAGAATGTGCTCAGTAAATTATCATCATCGTTGATATGGATGGACTAGTCTGAGAGAGCCTGCCTTGTTAAAAGAGCACTTGGCAAGGAGTGTAGTACATTGGGCCAGGCCCCAGCATCATCTCCTCCTCCCCAGCAATCTTGCTTGTTGCTCAGGCCCTAGCGCAACTTTCTCTTCTGAGTGTCCTTTAGGACCTGAGTCCTTTTGACCACATTCCACTCTGTCCCACTGCTTGTCTCAGCACAGGTCACTGTCTATGACCTAGCCTCTGCTCATTCCACTTGAAATATAGATGTTGAACAAGCGTTCACGGCCCCACCTCATCTGCATTCCTACTCTATCCTGTAGCTATGCCACCCACCCAGGCCCAGATCACTTCAAGGTGCAGTCCCTGGAGGCAGAGTGTTACCCCAGGTCCTGCCTAGGCTTGTTTTGGCCCCCACCCTGACACAAATAGACAGTTGGAAAACATATTCAAAGCTAGATTGGGTAGATGATGAAATTCCCTGATACTATAGCCAGTGAATGTATACATTTGATTGATTTACTTTAATGGTCTCGTGATAAGGCTGAAGACTGGGGCTTGTACAGAAAACTTAGCGTGTGAGTATCTGGGCTCTACTAGCAGATAAAAGGTAGGTTACATCTTTTTTTGGTAAAACTCAGAGTCCTCTTGGCATACTTCCTCCTGGTTAGATGAGAAGTATGCTCTACCTCTTGCCCAAATGAGGCTGCCATTTCAGGCATTATTTGAAATGTCATATCTAGGCCTGTGGGTAGATGTTTTTGGATGACTGTGCAAGCTAAGCCCTCCATCATATGACCCCTACATACCTCTTGCAGACTTTTTAGATTATAATTTTTTTGAGGTAACATTGGTTTATAACATTATGTAAGTTTCAGTTGTACAATATTATAATTTGACATCTGTATATACTACAGCATGCTCACCACCAAAGTCTAGTTTCCATTCGTCACCATACAGTTGACCCCCTTTACCCATTTTGCCCACTCCCAGCCCCCTACCCCTCTGGTAACTACCAGTCTGTTGTCTGCTTCTATGAATTTGTTCATTTGTTTTTATTTTGTTTTTTATATTCCACATATGAGTTAAGTCATACTGTATTCGTCTTCCTCTGTCTGACTTATTTCACTTAGCGTAGTACTCTCAAGGTCCAGCTATGTTGTTGCAAATGGCAAGATTTCATCTTTTTTATAGCCGAATAGTATTCCATTGTATATATCTATACACCACATCTTCTTTATCCATTCTTCTGTCAAGGGGCACTTAGGTTGTTTCCATGTCTTGGCTATTGTTTATGATGCTGCAGTGAAATAGGGGAGCAGATATCTTTTCGAATTAGTGTTTTCTATTCTTTGGGTAAATACCCAGAAGTGGAATAACTGGATCATATGGTAGTTCTATTCTTAATTTTTTGAGGAATCTCCATACTGTTTTCCAAAGTGGCTACACCAATTTACATTCCCACCAAAGGTGTATGAGGATTCCCTTTTCTCTGCATCATTTTCTACGCTTGTTATTTCTTTTCTTTTTGATAATAGTTATTCTAATAGGTGTGAGGTGATATCTCATTGTGGTTTTGATTTGCGTTTCCTCAATAACTAGTCATGTTGAACATCTTTTTGTGTGCCTGTTGGCTATCTTTATGTGTTCTTTGGAAAAATGTCTGTTCAGATCCTCTGCCTTTCTTTTAACTGAATTGTGTTTTTTTGTCATTGAATTATATGAGTTCTTTTTTTTTTTTTGGATGTTAACCCCTTATCAGATATATGATTTCCAAATATCTTCTCCCATTTGGTAGGTTGTCTTTTCATTTTGTTACGATTTCCTTTGTTGTGCAGAAGCTTTTCAGTTTGATGTAGTCCCATTTGTTTATTTTTGCTTTTGGTTTCCTCGCCTGAAGAGACATATCCGAAAAGATATTGCTAAGATCAATGTCAAAGATCGTACTGCCTATGTTTTCTTTTAGAAGTTTTATGGTTTCAGGTTTTACATTTAAGTCTTTAAACTATTTTGAGTTCATTTTTTGTATGATGTAAGATAGCAGTGTAGTTTCATTCTTTTACGTGTAGCTGTAGATTGCTTTTTATTTGAAGTATAACATATATACAGATGCACAAATCATTCGTGGATAGTCCAATGAATTTTCACAAAATGTTAATTTGTTTTGGTCTTGTAACCAAAACCATTTGTTTGGTTTTGAGTAACCAGCACACAAATTAAGAAACACAATGCTGGTGCTGGCCCTGTGGCATAGAGGTTAAGTCCATTGCACTCCGCTTTGGTGGGCCAGGTTTGTGGGTTCAGATCCTGGGCTGAGACCTACACCACTGTCAAGCCATGCTGTGGCAGCAACCCACATATAAAGTAGAGGAAGATTGGCACAGATGTTAGCTTAGGGCTAATCTTACTCAAGCAAAAAAAAAGAGGAAGATTGGCAACAGATGTTAGCTCAGAGTGAATCTTCCTCACCAAAAAAGAAAGAAAGAAAGAATGAAACAGAATGTTACCAACATCCACAAGAGCCCCTTCTGTGCCCTCTTCTAGTCATTCCTCCTAATTCTCACCCTGTTTTTGCCATGTTGAGCTAATTACAGTTCCCAGCCCCCCACCCCCAGCACACCATTCTCTCTCTCACCTTCCTGCCTGTGTACATGCTGGTCCTTTGGACTGCTGGCTTACCTCCTCATTGTTCATAACTCAGCTGTCAGCCTGCCCTAATGGGCCAGGTATGCTTCCTTTGTACTTTCCTCCTGTGTTTTGTCATTGTTTACCGGGAACTCTCTGAGGACAGAGACTGTCTGAGTCACCAGTCTCCTTGGCACCCAGCACAGACTTGGCATAGAGCGGGCACTCCAGAAATGTTTGCTTATTGAACAGTTTGTCTAAAATATTTGAAGCCACCTTTTACTTTTCTTTATCTCCCCTGACTCTGCCCCAAGCATATATCATCCTCCTTCTGCCTTCCTAACCCATTCTTCTTGCCCCTTCTAGCTTTTTCCAAACATCTCAGCCCTCTCTGAGTGTCTTGTGTGCCTCCATACTCCCCTCACTTTGATCAGACTGTGCATGCGCTCCATCCACACCTGCCCCAGCATCCCACACACCAGGCTCCTGACTGTTGGAGCACTATGTTTCTGCCCCCGGACTGCAGGCCTCAGCCATCCGAGGATAGTGTACTCCACAGAGAGCACTCTCTGTGCCCGGCCCCCTGCCATAACAAGTCCTCAGCTGCTATGCTGCAGGTTCTGTTTTTTTCAAGAGTCAGATTTATTTTGTGCTTTGCCCATGTTTCATTACCCTGTGTTTTATACTTCGTAAGTTTTCCTTCCTCAGTAACATTGGTTTCAACTAGACTTATTGTGGTGATCATTTAGCAGTATATACAAATATCAAATCATTATGTTGTGCACCTTAAGCTAATATAATGTTATATGTCAATTATATCTCAATTAAAAAAAGAACATTGGTTTCCTTTAATATGCTTGCGTTTTTTAAAGAATTTAATATGTATCACTGAATGATATTCATTCATTCATTCACACATATGCCAGGTGGTAGAGAGATTCAAAGTTAAGAGAGGATTATTGCCCTTGAGAAACTCATGGACAAATGGGGAGAGAGAGAAACATTAGCAAATTATTATAAGACAGTATCAGTATTGAATGAGTTAAGAGAATAGGCACTGGAATCAGCAGAGTGGGTTTGGGTACATTACTTAACCTTTCTGTTTCTGTGCCTTGGTTTCTTCATCTGTAAAATGGATAGAATAAAAATGGGTAAAGAATAGAGCTTTCCCGAGGTTGTTGTGATATTTAATGGGGGCCTTTTTTGAGTCAGGCGCTGTTCTTGATGCAGAGGACACAGAGGGTAGGTCCCTGGTACCTAGTATGTGATCGATAAATGTAGCTCTAATCACTATTGTTATAAACTCTGCTTAGGCCTCATAGAGGAAGTGACATGAGACCTGGCCACTGAAGGGTGGGTCTCTACTACAAAGCCGGCAGAGAAGGACAGCTTAGACAGGATGAATAGCCTGAGAACAGACATGGAAGAATGAAAGGGCATGATGTTTTCAAAAATGAGGGAATGATCCAATATAGCTGGGGGACAGGGTGTGTGTAGCAGAGTGGTAAGAGGTGAGGCTGGAGAAAAAAGACCCAGATTGTGAAGGGTCTTGTTTGCTTTTGGAGTTTGGACTTAATTTGATAGATGAAATAGAACCATCAGAAGTCTTTAAAGAGGACCTTGTCACAATCTAAACTGTTTTAGAAGGATCCTTCTGGTGCTTTTGTGGAGAATGGACCAGATGGGAGGGGTTTGGGGAGACCGTTGAGGAGGAGAAGGAAGAGGCTGCTGAAACTTTTGGTGAGAGTGAGAACTGCAGTGGCGAATGCTTCAGAGGTGGATCAACAGAGCATGTGACTGGTGTAAGGAGTGTGGAGGAAGAGGGTGAAAGCACAGCTGGAGTGTCCGGGGCATATTAATGCCATTTACTGACAGAGAGAATAGCAGAAAGGAATTTTTCCTTCCTAATGATTCCATCCAAGGCAGGCAGACTGCTTCTTCCTCATCTTGGGAACAAGTATTCTAAAACTCACAAGTCCATTCTATTAGGCTAATGAGCCCTTTCTTCTCTCTTGGGCCTTATAAATAGTCAGCTACTCCTGATGAGTAATTGCTGATCTCAGGCAATTAGGGCAGAAGGTGGCTATGTTTATTTCACTCCCTGGTGTCTCCTGGGGAAGAGAGGTGAAAGTCATGTGTTTGTTTTCACCACATTTTTAAGAATGGATGGAGGCAGAACATTAGCCTCCCTCCTCTGGTAATAGACACATGGGCCTCCTTTCTCTCCCACACCCAGTATCTGTGGAAAGCCATGTTAACTTTAAAAATTCTTTGCAGTTTTTACCTCTCTTAGCCAGTTTTCCACAAAATGTCATTCAGATTTTTGGCCAAGTCAAGGACTCCTGAGCCCACCCTAGCTGTTGGGCTCCAGAACAGCTGCTTTCCCACCACTGCCATCTCCCTATCTCAGAGTTGACCTGGTTCTGGTTATAGGTGTCTGCAGCTCAGCAGGTGTGTGGGGGCCTCTGCTGGTGGATCAGCTTGGCTTGGCATGACCCTGTCCCTGCTCAGTCATATTTACAAGTACCCTGGCTATAGGACATCATGCCTGGTAGTAATCAACATGGCAAGACAGCCCACCCCATAGAATTCTGTCCTTGGTCTTTTACTTCCAGCTTCCTCCTTTCTCTGCCTTCTTTCCACTTTCTTTCAACCATGAATTATTCCTAGCTGGTGAGTTTCCTTGGTTTGAGGGATGGAACACTCAAAGTTCTTTCCGTTCCACTCCATGTCCTATGAAGTAGTCATATTCATGACCCTCCTTCTTCTAAGAAGGCTCTTAGATGTTTCAAGTATATAGACCATTTTGGTGGGCAAGTGATCCTATGGAACATCTCCTTCTGTTGTCTCTGGAGCTGAGCTGGGAGAGGGTAAAATTCCTTGGACTGAGTGGAGTGACTAGTTCCTCCTTTTATGAAACATCATTGAGAGGATGTCTGTTATTTTTGGTAAACAGTTGACCCCACATTAATAAGAGTGACCATGGGTACTGCCATTTTATGAAACACTACCGTTGTAAGACACCAGCCTTGGATCATCAATTGCACCCTAATTCTGGGCCACTTTGAAACCTCTGTTGTAAACTAGGGTTCTCTAGCCTTGCTTTTAAGGTACTTGCTTTTAGGTTACTTCATTGTCTTATGCCATTTGAAAGGGAGTGGCTATTTTTTTTTTCAGTTTTTTTTTAATTGAATTATTGGTAGGTTACAATCTTGTGAAATTTCAATTGTACATTAATGTTTGTCAGTCATGTTGTAGGTGCACCACTTCACCCTTTGTGCCCACCCCCCACCCCACCTTTCCCCTGGTATCCACTAAACTGTTCTTGGCCCATAGTTTTAAATTCCTCATATGAGTGGAGTCATACACAGATTATCTTTCTCTTGCTGGCTTATTTCACTTAACATAATTCTCTCAAGGTCCATCCATGTTATTGCAAATGGAATGATTTTGTTCTGTTTTGCAGCTGAGTAGTATTCCATTGTATATATGTACCACATCTTCTTTATCCATTCGTCTGTTGCTGGGCACTTAGGTTGCTTCCACGTCTTGGCTATTGTAAACAGTGCTGCAATAAACATTGGGGTGCACAGGACTTTTGGGATTGCTGACTTCAGGCTCTTTGGATAAATACCCAGTAGTGGGATGGCTGGATCGTATAGTAGTTCTATTTTTAGTTTTTTGAGGAATCTCCATACTGTTTTCCATAGTGGCTGCACCAGTTTGCATTCCCACCAGCAGTGTATGAGGGTTCCTTTTTCTCCACAACCTCTCCAACATTTGTTGCTATTAGTTTTAGATATTTTTGTCATTCTAATGAGTGTAAGGTGATATCTTAGTGTAGTTTTGATTTGCATTTCCCTGATGATCAGCGACGATGAGCATCTTTTCATGTGCCTATTGGCCATCAGTATATCTTCTTTGGAGAAATGTCTGTTCATGTCTCCAGCCCATTTTTTGATTGGGTTGTTTGATGTTTTGTGATTGAGTTGCGAGAGTTCTTTATATATTAAGGATATTAAGCCTTTGTCAGATATATGACTTGCAAATATTTTTTCCCAGTTAGTGGGTTGTTTTTTTGTTTCAATCATGTTTTCATTTGCCTTGAAAAAGCTCTTTAATCTGATGAAGTCCCATTTGTTTATTCTTTCTATTGTTTCCCTTCTCTGAGAAGGCATGGTGTCCGAAAAGATCCTTTTAATACTGATGTCAAAGAGTGTACTGCCTACGTTTTCTTCCAGAAGCCTTATGGTTTCAGGTCTCACCTTTAGGTCTTTAATCCATTTTGAGTTTATTTTGGTGAATGGTGAAAAAGAATGGTCAATTTTCATTCTTTTACATGTGGCTTTCCAGTTTTCCCAGCACCATTTGTTGAAAAGACTTTCTTTTCTCCATTGTATGCCCTCAGCTCCTTTGTCAAAGATAAGCTGTCCATAGATGTGTGGTTTTATTTCTGGGCTTTCAATTTTGTTCCATTGATCTGTGCACCTGTTTTTGTACCAGTACCATGCTGTTTTGATTACTGTAGCTTTGTAGTATGTTTTGAAGTCAGGGATTGTGATGCCTCCAGCTGTGTTCTTTTTTCTCAGGATTGCTTTAGCAATTCGGGGTCTTTTGTTGCCCCATATGAATTTTAGGATTCTTTGTTCTGATTCTGTAAAGAATGTCATTGAGATTCTGATTGGGATGGCGTTGAATCTGTAGATTGCTTTAGGTAGAATGGACATTTTAACTATGTTTATTCTTCCAATCCATGTACATGGAATGTCTTTCCATCTCCTTATGTCATCATCCAATTCTCTCAGAAAGGCCTTGTAATTTTCATTATATAGGTCCTTCACTTCCTTAGTTAAATTTACCCCAAGGTATTTTATTCTTTTTGTTGTGATTGTGAATGGTATTGTATTCTTGAGTTCTTTTTCTGTTGGTTCATTACTGGAGTATAGAAATGCTACTGATTTATGCAAGTTGATTTTATACCCTGCCACTTTGCTGTAGTTGTTGATTACTTCTAACAGTTTTCCGATGGATTCTTTGGGGTTTTCTATATATAAGATCATGTCGTCTGCAAACAGCGAGAGTTTCACTTCTTCCCTCCCTATTTGGATTCCTTTTATTCCTTTTTCTTGCCTGATTGCTCTGGGGGAGTGGCTATTTTTAAAAAAATATAAATCAGGTGTTTTTTTATGACGAAAACAAACCATGTTCACTATAGAAAGTTTAGAAAATACAGAGAAGCAAAAATGAAAAAGCATCCATAATCTCACCACCCAGAGATAACCACTGTGAATTTTCTGGCCTAACCTTTTAGTCTTTTTTTAAGAAATGTGTTTGCATATATTTTTAAATGGATCATAGTATATATGTCTTTTATAACCTTCACTTAATAGGATGCTATAAGCATCTTTCAACGTCATTGCAAATTCTTTATAACATCATGTTTAATGATTCTGTAGTGGTCAATTTTATATAAAGAATGGGGACATGACATTATTAATAAAAATTAATATGTTTTAATTTGAAAAAAATAATAAATATATAACCTAAAGAGTACCTAGGGAAGGAATGTTATAAAAATAGTGATGGAGTGTGGCAACATGCAAAGGGATAAGTTTCACAGCTCTGAATAGCATAAGCAATAACTTGTAGGCTATATCAATTAATAAGTTAAATAGGCCTGGATGCCAATAGACTTGATCCCTTTATTCATCTTTGGGCTGAAGTTTTGAAAAATCTTTCCATGTCTGAAAGTTTTTCAAGAAATATACCTGGAGTGTCTCAGGTTGCCAAAAGTAAATGGTTTTGACTTCCTTGCTTTCCTTTCATTAGAAATCAAGCCAAGAAGCTCTCACTCTGTGTGCATTTGCTTAGCACCTTGTGTACTGGTAGACATTTGGCAGGTGATTGTTTGAGCAGTTCTGGAAAGTTTCTTGTTTTGGGGACTTGCTGAGTCTAATCCTGATTGATGAGGCTGGATTATTCCATACATTTATTTCTTTTTACAGGTAGTGCCTTCCTCAGTGCTATTTTTCTTGCCTTAGCAACGTACCAGTCTCTGTACCCACTCACCTTGTTTGTCCCAGGACTCCTCTATCTCCTCCAGGTAAGCACTTGCTCTCAGGTAAGCCAGCACTCAAGTGACATTTAAAACCAGGCAGGGTCCCTGTTTGGGGGAAGGAAGGGCACGGGTTAATAAAAGCAATGGCACTGGGTCCCCAACTCATACTTGCTTGCTTCTAATTAAAAACACAAACAAAGAAACTTGACTAACTTTAAACAAAATGGACTTAATGATCGTTAAGTTCTAATTGTGCATATCATTGCAAATGTATAAGTGTATTTCATTTTACATATTTGTAGTTGGGAACTACCAACCATCTTGCATTCTCTTTTTCACACCTAATATACATAGACACCTCCCCCAACCCTGAGCCTATTTTTTTAAATTTTCTGTATAATAACACTCACTTTGTAAGATTCTTGTAGGGATTAAATGTCGTGGGTGCACCTGATACAATGCTTGGACCATAGTGGGTGATTAATAAATATTAATTGAAGGATACAAATTGGTGACATTTACTGAGAACTTACTACATGTCAGGCACAATGCTAAGCACTCTACAGGCATCACCTCATTTCAACTTCATAAGAACCTTATGGGGTGGGTCATATTATTAGCCATGTATCAGTCTAATATTAGCCATCTTAGACACATGAATTGCAGCTGGAATGTTAAGTGGTTTAGTCACTTGCCGAAGGTCACAGGGCCAGCAAGTGACAGGGCTGAGATCTGAACTCAGGCAGTCTGATGCAAGAGCCTGGTCTCTAACCATCTCTCTTTTCTACTCAAATAAAAATACATACATCTCTTCAAGAGCAAAAAACTGCCACGTGGTAAATCCATTCTTAGAAGAGAAACATTTCTTGACAGCGTACAGGTGGGCAGTGCCAGGATTCAAACCAAGAAATGTCTGATTTCAGAGCTCTTGTTCTTAATTATAGACACTGTTGCTAAAACCAAGTGTATACCTCCATTTATTGAAATAGGTCACGTGCTTGTCATTTTAAGTGACTTTGTAATATATCTTGGTGTTGATATACACAGTAATAAATGGTTAGCTTGGTCTTTCTCCTATTTAGGGTATTTGAGATATGCCCTAGTTGTCACTAATATAAATAGTGTAGAAATTTGTTTTTCTTTAAAGAGTTACTTCCTTAAGGTATATTCCTCCTTGTGAATCATTGAACCCAAAGGTGTGAGAAGTTTTATAGTTGTTATGCAAGACCCGATTGTTCACCAGAAGCCTGAGCCAATTTGCAGTGCCATCATCAGTGTCTAAAGCGAAGTGAACTTCCTCCCAGGCTGACAACACTGGCTTTTCAAATTTGATTTCTGATTGCTTGTTTAATAAATGTATCATCATACCGTGAAGTTATTTTGCTTTGATTTTCTTTCCAGATTCTTGATGAATCTAAGCATTTTTCCACATAACAATATGCTGTTTGTTTTTTCTTTCTTACTTCATATTTACAGTTTATTCCTTGAAAGTCTGAGCACTAGGGAGAATGTATGCAACCAGAGTGTTTTGTGCAGTTATTTATCAAATAAATACTATTAAAATATATTTATTGATACACATGAAGTAACCACAAATTTAAAAATGTTTTGTGAAGCTCATTTCTAAATACTGCTTTTTGTAAAATAGCTTTTGTTTAAAACTCAAGAAATTTCCTCCTGATGACAGTGGGCAGTACAACTGAGTCATGAAATCAAGCAGCTTAGCCAGTTGTTTTATTCAGTCCCTCCCTCTACCAGTAATTACTGAGCACCTCCAGTGTGCTCGGCACCATGCTGGACTCTGCAGCTGTAAAGCAATTGAAGGTTGTTGAGCAGGAGGACTGCTCTGGCGGCAGCCTGTGGGGTGGATCAGAGTGAGGAGGAGCTAAGGTGGGGAAAGGTTAGACCATCATATTAGATCGAGTCAGAGGGGTTGAGTGGGAGCCCAAACCAGTGTCAGGGGAAATGGAGAGAGGAGAGACTAGATTCAGAATTCCAGGAGGTAGAATAGGCTGTGCTTGGCAGTTATCTATATGTGGGGAACAGGACTGGGAAGAGTTCGAGATGAACTTAAGGATCTTGTTTATATAGAAATTAAAATCCCAAGGGCCGGCCCCCTGGAGTAGTGGTTAAGTTTGGCGTGCTCTGCTTCAGTAGTCTGAGTTCACCGGTTCAGATCCCAGGTGCGGACGTAAACCACTCATCAGCCATACTGTGGCAGGTGACCCACATATAAAGTCGAGAAAGATGGACATGGATGTTAGCTCAGGGCTAATCTTCCTCGAGCGAAAAAAAAAAAAAAGAGGACGATTGCCAACAGATGTTAGTTCAGGGCTTATCTTCCTCAGCAAAAAGGTAAAAATAAAAAAAAAATTTTTTTTAATTTAAAAAAAAGAAATTAAAATCCCAGCCCATACTGTATTTGTGTGTTTTTATGTAAGTATATGAAGTGGCCTGAAAGGCAGTAGGGTCTTGTGAGTCATGGTAGGGCTTTTGGAAAATCAGTCTAGTCCCATCCAGGAAATAAACCCACCTGTGTAAATATGAGAGAGGGAACAGAAAAGGAAATTATCCTTTAGGGCTGAGTTTCTCAGAGATCTGTGGGCTCCAAGGAGAGAAGCGAGAACTAGTGGTGGGAGATACAAGCAGCTCAGTCTAAGGCAGTTCTGTGACAGCATGGGAGTGAGGTAAGTTCCCTGTGATTCACACTGTTTAGCCTGCTGGCCGAATGGCCATTTGTTGGGGAGTCTTAGCAAAGCTGTAAGCATCAGCACAGGTAGCTGGACCTGAAAATCTTAAAAATCCTTTGAACCCCTAAATCAAAATGGATTTGATAACCACAAGGAAGTGATACATCTGCTCTTGACATTATATTTTCCTCAGAGTTTTTTCGAGCCCTCCATGGGCACATTCTTCCCTCTAGGAAAGGCTGTATAGTGCAGTACAGAAGAGCACAGGCTTGACCGGGATGTCTTGTTAAGATGGAAACAAAGCAGTCCTCGAAGACTAATGGTACTATGTCAAAAGAACAATGGAACCAGCCCAGAGGGGCCCCTGTTGGCTAAATTGAGGACATTCTGAGCATCAAAAGCATAACGACTACAAGTAATTAGAAAACACTGAATAAATAATCCATGTGTCCATAGTGATGCTCAGAAAAGGGGTGAGGAGAGAAAAAAAATACATATGCTATCATTAGATGGCTTTGTTACCAATTTCTTACTCTGAAAACTCAATAATTAAAAGGAAAGAACTAAGCTGTCACCCTGCCTTTTAAAAAGGAGCCAGACTTCTTCCATAGGTGAAGAAGGAAAGCTCTTTTTTACAGAAAAATGCCAGCTTATAAATGTAGAAGGAGTGACAGAATAGCAAATCACCAGTGAAATTATTATATCTAGCAAAGATCACAAATGGATGCTAAAATCATTAGGTGAAAGGTTTTGAAAGAACAGGATATTTGCATTTGCATGGTGCCAAAATATTACCCCTCCTCCCACCTCTAAATTCTTTGCTAATAGCAAAGGGAAGTCTGTCTTTTTTTTTTTTGAGGAAGATTAGCCCTGAGCTACCTACTGCCAGTCCTCCTCTTTTTGCTGAGTAAGCCTGGCCCTGAGCTAACATCTGTGCCCATCTTCCTCTACTTTTATATGTGGGACTCTACCACAGCATGGCATGCCAAGTGGTGCCATGTCCATACCCGGGATCCCAACCAGCAAACCCCGGGCCGCCGAGAAGCAGAACCTGCGAACTTAACTGCTGCACCACCAGGCCGGCCCCGGGAAAGTCTGTCTTTACAAAGGAGTGCTCTGGCAGTCACCACCTTAACCAAGTAATCCAACTCAGCACGACTTGCAGTGGAGCAGTCTGACATGATGATGACGCAGTGCAAAGTACACATCAACTCCAGAGTAATCTTACCCAAAATGTTGACCTTAATTAAGCCTTTAGGTCTGACTTCCAGTTATTAGGAAGTACAGGAGCAAAGGAACGAGATAAATGACACCATGAGGAAACAATAAAACAACCAGGAGGTAGGACGGTCTATATGACAGCTGGTCTGGTTCTCTTTAAAAAGTCATGAAAAAGAAAAAGTAGAGGGACTGTTCTAAGCTAAAGAGACATAATAACCTAATGGAATGAGTGAAGCTTGATTGGATTCTGGTTTGGAAAAAACAGCTATAAAGGATGTTTAGGAGAGATTTAGAATGTTTCGAAGATAGATTCCATATTAGAAGATGATAGAGAATTAAGTTCTTGGATGTGATAATAGTATCATCGTATATAGGAGAATGTCTTTATTTTTAGTTGTTGCACATGGAAGTGTTTTGGGGAGAAGTGTCATCATATGTAGAAAGTTTATGCACACAGGAAAATTTATACAAACAGATAAAAAATATGGCAAAGTGTTAACATTTATTCTAGGCAAGAAATCTATGGTTGATTATTGTATTATTCTTTCAACTTTTCTGTGTGTTTGAAAAATTTTATAATAAAAAGAAAGGAAATAGAATATAGGCTCTGAAGTTGTCTTGGCTTGGCTAGTTATTAGCTTTGTGACCCTGGGCAAATGACTACTTAACTTCTCTATGCCTCAATTTCCTCATCTTTAAAATGGGGATAAGAGGGGACGGCCTGGTGGTTTAGCGGTTAAGTGCACATATTCTGCTTCGGCAGCCCAGGGTATTCGCTGGTTCGGATCCTGGGTGCGGACATGGCACCACGTGGCAAGCCATGCTGTGGCAGGCGTCCCACATATAAAAGTAGAGGAAGATAGGCACAGATGTTAGCTCAGGGCCAGTCTTTCTCAGAAAAAAGAGGAGGATTGGCAGATGTTAGCTCAGGGCTAATCTTCCTCAAAAAAAAAATAAGTAAATAAAATGGGGATAAGACAATAGCTACTGCAAAGAGTTAATATATGTCAAATATTTAGAACAGACTATGAAAAGAGCTCAGTAGATACTAGCTGTGGTTGTTAGTATTCAAATGTTCATAGAAAGGATATGGTCACAAGTCTGGAGGTACGTGGAGTCTTGAGGGGAAAATAAAATAATTCATTTTCTAGAGTCAGAGGAACTTAAAAGTTAGTTCGTACTTCCTCCTCTGACGTTACAAACCTGCCTGTGGTGGAATTTCTAGAGGGTATAAAAGGCAGGTGGTGGACAAGCTACTGTCTGATCAGTGCCAGAGGCAAAGCTGTTTTTCTCTTTCCTACATGAGACACAGGAAGGCTTCAGGATCAAAGGCAGGGCATGCTGCATCTGGCTCCCTGGTGAGTCACTTATGAGAACGGTAGTTTGAGCCCATCTGGTCCCCTCCCCCAACTTTACTCTTAATTAGAAAGAAGCTTAAAATGTTATGATCTGATAACATGCAGAATAAAATAGCCCTAAAATGCACAAGACCATGAGGCTACAGTGAAGAATACCCCAAGTGCACAGGACCTTGAGGCTGAAGCTATGAGGCTGGTGGAGGGAGGCTCATGGTGCTGCCAGGGAAGTTTCTAGTTTCCTCCTTCCTTTTGCTTGGGATTCCTAAAGGCTTGGAGCCCTTTAGATGGTTTGAGGTCCTTATTTTCTTTGAAAGACAGTAACAGAAACCAGGGGAAAATACCTTGTTAGTGCTCTTCTGGTGTTTGTTTTGGTCCAATCTGACCTTCTCTTGTCTTTGAACTGAAAAGGTTAACCCTGTAATTTCTATACTTTCTGGAGCTTGGGGCAAGTCACATGATACTAGCTTGCCCCAAAGGAGCCAAATCCAACTCGGTCTTTCTTGATAACTGGGCCTTCCCCAGACCTTCCTTGGGGCCTTATTTAGAATTTTCACATCTTTTTCTTTCCCCAGCTGCATTCTGTTGTCTCTGCTGTTTCCAGGAGGGGGCCAAGGCAGAGGCGGAAATGCTGTTAGCTTCCTTTCATTTTAGAACAGGTAAAAATGAGGATAAGGGCATGATATGCATTTGCAGTGGGTCTCATCCTGAGACTCCAAGAACTTAGGTATAAAAACTTTTGTTAAGAGTTTCTTTCTTTAAGCCTTTATTGAAAGAGTTTCTTTAAGAGTTTATTCTGATAACTTTTTCCTTTTCACACCCTGTCCTAGTAAGAAGATGGTTTCTATACAGAAAATGCTTTTCTCCCTAGTATTTTAGAGAGTTGGGGGGAGGGAAATAATTATACATTGCTCTCCTTCCTTACTATAGTTTGGCTTTTCCTGAAGCAGTCTGAGAATTCTATTTCCCTAAATATTTTTGTATGTTAGCAATGATGTGACTTCAGGTTTATAAACTACTGGTTAAATTTTTCCAATTGAGAGTACACATAGCCCATGGACAACATCTGGCCAACAGATGTGATTTATTTGACCCTAGTGTTTAATTCTATTAAATTAGTTGTCAACAGTTTGAAAATTCATGTTAAAAATTTATATTTCTGGCTTCTTTTGAAAAATTGGAAGATCTGGCTCCTTTAGACAGGGCATACCCTCTTCGGTTTACCACAATCCCTGTGCTTCATCTCTATCACACATTACTCATTTGTTACCTGCCTGGCCCCTATAGGTATTTGAATATGTATGTATGTGTGTTTCTGTTTATGTCCACTAAAAGATCTAGAAACTTTGACCAACCCAGTATCAGAGAGCATCCTTGGGGCCAAGGCTGTGATCTTAAAATATCATTTACCCATTGAAAGAAACTGAGGTTTCTTAGAGAAATGGCTGATGCTAGGTTTAGGGCAGGAAATGTATAGGATGATCCTGGAACCAGATGACAAGGAAGTTATCAAAGGCTACTAGGGTCATCTCAAAAGGACTCAGGATCCAACTTGAAGAGGCTCCCACTGACCAAAGATGGACAGTTAGAGCTTCATTAGAGTAAGAATTGCAGTGGATTGAAACCTATAAATATATTTAAGTCTCAGCATTCATAATGATATTTAAAAAGAAACTTAATTGTTCAAATTACGAGAATTGACAGGGAACCAATTCGTTATCTTGAAAACTGGATAAATAAAAGGAAAAAATTAAGCATTTGTCCTGCCTTTCCCGCACCACTAGATAACCATATGGTAGATGAGGGGAAGCATCTCTTTATAAAATTATTCCAGTTTACGAATGAAAACAAAATGATAGGATAGCATCATTTTGCAACCCCAGTTGATCTAGGCAGTGAGCAGTAATAGCAACTAATTTCAAAAACAAACAAAAATCATGCCTCCTGATGAAAGAACACACTGCCTCCAAAGTTTTGCCAAAGGGACCAAATCCAAAATTGCAGCCTCTGAATCCAACTGCCAATTTGCAAGAAATATTGAAGACAAAGGATATAATTAGCAAAACCCGATTGTGGGAGGTTCTGTAAGTTAAATACTGTCGAGTTCTTCAACAGATTAATTGTAAGGGGAAAAAAAGCCAAGATGGGTGGGAGTAGGGTAGGGTGGAGAAAGTTGAATCAATTTTTTTTTTAATTGTCAAGACTTAACCTATGGTCTAATGGGCTGCACATTTAGGTGGGAAACCATGGAGAATGCAAGGAAGTGATTGCCGTGACAGCCAGGATAAATGGTTACTTTGGAGGGAAAAGGGGATTGTGGTTGGGATAGGGCAGAGAGAGAGACTTGGGGAGTTGCTGGAAATTCCTTTCTTTTGTCCCAGGTAGTGATTATAAGGATATTTGCCTTATAACCATTCACTAAGCTACATATTTGTCTTATGTCATTTTCTGTATTTTATTTTACAAAAAAAAGCTTAAAGAATTGATCAAAATGTTTAAGGCACCATTCTTCCAACTCTTCTACTTACATACTTTTAATTTTAAGTCAGCATTTGCTATTGAGTAAAAGAGGTAGATAAAATGAATACTTATCTGTTCACTGGGAAATTTGCAATATGGACTTCTAGATTAAGTTTGGCTCTAGGGTTTGTAAATAAACAAGCCATCAAAGGATTGCTTGAGTTTCTTTTTTTTAACAATTTCAAGCGTGCCTCACTTTATGTAACAGGAGTAGTCCTGAAAGATTCAGTGCAAGTCTGGTTTTTATAGGTAGACTCAGTAAATATTCCACATTATATTTTCAGAGCTCTGTTTCCAAAAGCAAACCTGACTCCAAGACCAATTCTTAAAAACAAAAATTATACTAAAATTTAGTCACATTTTATAACCACAAATTTGCCAGGGAAAAGAAAAAGTCATTTTCCACTCAAACTTTGACAGAAACACTATTTTGGTCCAATAAAGCTCCAAGAACATGGTAGCAAACCAAAACTTGGGGGCTGCTAATGGGATTTTGTGTGTGTCTGTGTTTGAGGAAGATTGTCCCTGAACTAACGTTCGTTGCCAATCTTCCTCTACTTTGTATGTGGGATGCCTCCACAGCATGGCTGACGAGTGGAGTAGGTCTGCACCCGGGATCTGTCTGAACCCGCAAACGCGGGCTGCTGAAGTGGAGCCCTCAGAACCTTAACCATTGGGCCACCGGGCCGGCTCTGCTGAAGTGATTTGGGAAGAGTGAAGCCTCATCTCCTGGTGTGCTTAGGACACTCCTAAGAGAGCTGCTTTGAACAGTCGGCCTGATTCAGTGCTTCATGCCTGTCTTTTTCATTTCTCCCCGAGTTTCTTTTTAAATATCATTAGTCAGGAGGAAGGGGAAAACAAAACAAAACAGACTGGTTACTTTCAAGGTTTTTCTTTCTCCTCCCCTAGGCTGTGGTTCCCTGCCTCCCCTCCCTCCCTCCCCGCCTTCCTTCCATGCTAGATGGCAGTATTTTTCAGGAAGGAGAGATCAACATGATCAAAGGCAGGTAGAACTCTAGAAGGAAACTCAGAACCTAAGTGCCTTCCTCTTTGAATTTATCTGTGGGGTGCCTCCTCTTTGTTGAATTATTTTCCATCCCCAGAAATGTACTATTCTCTTGAAACTTTGTTCTTTTAGAGCAGCATTGTCAATAGAACTTTTTGTGTTGATGGAAATGTTCTATATCTGTATATTATCGATACAGTAGTCACAAGCCACATGTGGCTATTGAGAACTTGAAGTGTGCTAGTGAGACTGAGGAACTGAATTTTGTATTTTAATTAATTTCCATTAATTTAAATAGCCACATGTGGCTAGGGGACAGCACAGTTTTAAAGAGAGGTAAGAGTAGAGCTATGTGGGTGCAAGTTTAGAGAGGAGCCGTAGGGTTGATCAGGTTCCTTTCCCCTCATATCTGTTAGCAGTAATGTTATCTCTAATCTCAATCTCTTGACTGACCTATTCTCCTTAAAGTCTTTACCAGGGAGTTATGATGTCTATAATTTATTTTAAAATACTTCTGCATAGACTATCTGATATTATATATGTGTCAGTTAGTTTCAGCCTCAACTCAAGGGGCAGTGAGTACTGTAATGAAGTGGCCACACTCCATGGTGGTCACCTAGCTTTATATCAGAAAGGCCATACTCCGTAGATGGCTACCATCTCTGCTTCAGCTCTGTATAGCTTGATCCATGCCTTTGCTGTTTAGCATAGTGAATGTCAGAAGCAGATTGGATTTTTATTGGTGAGATTAGCGTCTTATGACAAAATGAATATTAGAAGTAGGCTCTCATTGGTGAAACTGAAGTATCCAAAAGAAGTGGAATTGACTAAAATAGTTTAGAGACTCTTCCCATACTTCATGAAGAGGAAATAAGAATCTAGGAAGGCCTGTAGCTTTTTCCCTTGGAGATGGTGCCTAAGGCTTAATTTCTAACTGATCCTTGGTCTAGCCTTCAGTTAGGAGGATTTCTGGTTGCCTGATGTGACTCCAAGGGCAAGAGAACATTGCCTTTTGGATATTGTCACTTCTCCCTTGAGTGAACCTTTCTTGCAAGTAGTGACTGGAACAGCTAAAAGGGGAGAGAGCTGGAACTTAATCAAGCTCTAGAATAGTTTGTGTGAACTGTTTTGTGCTGCTTGCTGATGAATATTTGTTTAATAAACGTCACTAAGTGTGCCAGAATGTGGTCTGGAACTTGCTTTCTTTGCGGTGAGATTGTATTGGAGGCGCTAACCGTCATCTACCTCAAACTTCTTTCAAGACAACTGTTAAAGAACCTGTGAGTTATACATGACCAGAATGGTTCACTGAATTGCACACTTTAAAATAGTTAAGTATATGTTATGTGGATTTCACCTAAAAAAAATCCCATGTTATTATTAGCGTATTACTCAAACTTTTATGGCTTTGACCGTTAGGAGCTCCTTCTGATTGGCTCCTGTGTTCTTTTGACAAGCCCCATCTGTTTTGAGCCTTTTCTTTCTTTCTGGTACCACAAGATATTTCAGGCTCATCTTGTATTTTCCATGCCCCATCCCGGGAATCAAATACTTCTTCAAGGACTCCTGGTTCCTTTTATTGGAGAATGCTATTTAGAAACCAAGGGTGTTAGGTATGCTTATTGTTATAATACCCATGCTTCTTTCACTTAGCATGATGTTTTCAAGGTTCATCCATGTTGTAGCATGTGTTAGTACTGTATTCTTTTTTATTGCCAAATAATATTCCATTGTATGGATATACCATATTTCATTTATCCTTTCACCAATTGATAGGTATTTAGGTTGTTTCAGCTCTTTGGTTATTATGAATAATGCTGCTGAGAACATTTGCATACAAGTTTTTGTGTGGACATATATTTTCGTTTTATTTATAGGTTTTTTGTTATGCAAAACTTTTTGCTTTTATGTAATCAAATTTAATCAGTCTTTTCTTTTAATGCTTCTGGATTTTGAGCTTTTCCCTACATTCAAAGTTAAAGAGGAATTTACTATTTTTTTTCTAGTACTTCATGGTTTCATTTAAAAAAATATTTATATCTCTAATTCATTTGGGGTTTAATTCCTTATGAATGGTGTGAGACATAGATCTAATTTTTTCTTTTTCCAAATGGTTACCTAGCTGCCCGGCACCATTTATTAAAAAGCCCTCTTTAGCCTAGTGATGTGCCACCTTTGTCATGCACCCAATTTCCATAAGGATTCTGGTCCAATGGTGGACTTTCTGTTTTATTCCAGAAGTCTACTTGTCTGTTTATGTGCCAGTATTGTATTGTTCTAATTATAGGGGTTTTATAGTATATTTCAACGTCAGATAGTGCCAGTCTCCCCTTCATGATCTTTCCTTATCACTGCTTTCCTAGCTATTCTTTCAGCTTTGTTTTTCCTTATGAACTTTAATGTCATCTTGTATAATTCCATAAAATAGCTTGCATTGTAATTAGATTGCATTATTGCATTGAATTCATAAATTAATTTAGCAACTGACGTCTGTATAATGCTGAATCATCCTAAACAAGAACAGAGGATATCTATCCATTTGTCCAAGTCTACTTTAGTGTCTTTCAGGAGTGTTTTAAAATTTCCTTTAATAGATTATACACATTTCCTGTTAAATTTACTTCTAAGTTTTATTTTCCTTGGTGTTATTGTCAGTGTGGTTTTCTGTACCATTGTGTCCTCTAATTGTTTCCTATTTGTGCATCTGAAGACTATTTGTATATTAATTTTATATCCTGCTACTTCACTGAATTCTTTTATTGTTTGTTGTTTTTATCATGACTAGTTGCTGCGTACATCTAGAAACTAATGATTTCTTTAAGCTGTTTATGATACATATATAATAGCTTTTCTTATGTTGAACTAACCTTGAATTTTTGGAATAAACCCAAGCTGGTCATAACCCAACTTTATCATGATCTTGTGTTGCTGAATTATATTAGATAATATTTCATTTTGCATTTTTGTATTTGTGTTGGTAAGTGGTTTTGGTATCAAGCTTATAATATTTGCTGTGTAAGAGTTAATGTAAGATTAGACTCACCTGCTTCTTAAATGTTGGTAGAACTTTCCTGTAAAACTGGCTGCCAGGGCCTGCTCTTTTCTTTATGGGAAAAGTTTTCATTACTAATTTGATTTCTTAAATGATTACAGGACCATTCAAATTTTCTATTTCTTCTTGAATTAGTTTTTCCCCCTAACTTTTTATTTCATACTTTCAGACAAGTTAGAAACTAATATAATGATACCTTTTTTTTTGCTAAGGAAGATTCGCCCTGAGCCAAAATCCATGCCAGTGTTCTTCTACTTTTTAGTATGTGGGCCACCAGCACAGCATGGCCACTAACAGAGTGGTGTAGGTCTGCACCCAGGCTGCCAAAGCAGAGCATGCCGAACTTAACCACTAGGCCACTAGGGCTGGCCCAATATCTATGTAGATATATAGATTTTTTTCTTTTTTTTCCTGACTCATTTGCAAGGAAGTTACAGACAATAAGACATATCAACCATAAATAGTCAGTAGGTAACTCTTAAGAAATAGAGCATTTTCCACATAACCACAATACTATTAATGCACACCCAAGAAGTTTAACTTTCATAGATTAATATTATCTAATGTATACACTCCAAATGCAAATTCCCCAATATATACATGACCTTTATAGCATTTTGGGGGAGAGGTGGGGTTCAGGATCCAGTCAAGGATCATGTATTATATTTCATTGTCATCTCCTTTGATCTCCACCTTTTACTGTTTTTTTTTTATGACACTGGCATTTTAATTGAATCATTTAAATTATATTTTTCATAGAATGTTTCCATTTCACCTCAGTTTTTTAAACACATTGGCATAAGTTTTTTATTGTATTTCTTAACCCTGATGCTTCCTTAGTTATGTCCCCTTTTATATTCTTAATATTATTTATTCTCTTTCTATTTATTTATTTATTTATTTACTTACTTACTTATTTTGCTGAGGAAGAGTCACCCTGAGCTAACGTCTGTTGCCAATCTTCCTCTTGTTTTTGGCTTTGAGGAAGGTTAGCCATGAGCTAACATCTGTGCCAGTCTTCCTCTATTTTGCATGTGGGTGGTTGCCACAGTATGGCTGACAAGTGGTGTAGGTCTGCGCCCCGGACCCGAACCCACGAACACCGGACCACCAAAGTAGAGCACACTGACCTTAACCACTGCACCACGGGACTGGCCCCTTCTCTTTTTTCTTGACCAGTCTTCTCAGAGACTCAGCAATCTCTGTAGTCATTTCTAAGAGCCAGCTTTTGGCTTTTTTGCTTCCTGTTATGGTGACTTTGTTTTCCATTTCAACAAATTCTCCTCTTTTATTATTTCCTTCCTTCTTTTGGGGTTTATTCTGTTGTTCTAATATCTTAAAACAGATGTTTAGCTTATTTATTTTCAGTCTTCTTTTCAAATATAAGTTTATAAGGCTGTATTTTTCCCTCAGAGTACTCTTTTATCTACATTACACAAATAGTGATATGAGGTATTTTGTAACCATTAATTTCTAACATCAAAATTTTCTATTATCATTTTTTATTAGGCTTCTGACATATTTGGAAAAAGGTTTAAAGTTTTCTTAATGTATTTTTAGGTTATCTTTTTATTAGTGATTTTGATAAATTGCCTTATGGTCAGAGAATGGGGTTTGTATGATATAGACTCCTTGAAGTTTGTTGATGTTGCTTTATGACCTGATTTAGATGTGTGGTAAGTTTTTATAAATGCCCGCAAAATACTTAAAATGAATGTGAATTCTCCAGTTATTAGGTGCACTGTTTTATATATTATGTTTTATAAGATTTTATGAGATCAAACTTATCAAGTGTGCTATTCGTATTTCCTACTTGGTTGCTGATTTTTCCCTGTTTGATCCGTCAGTTACTAGAGATGATGGATTTGTCTGTTTTTTCCTTGGTAGCTCTGTTCATATTCGTTTTATGTATTTTGAGACTGTGTTATTAGATACATACAAGTTTAGAACTGTTATGTCTTCTGGATGAATTGAACTCTTTATCATTATGGAGCATCTTTATCTCTGCAAGACTTTTTACATTAAATTCTATTTTATCTGATAACAGTGTAACCAAACTAGTTTTCTTTTGGTTAGTGTTTATCTAGCATATCTTTTCAGTCCTTTGATTTTCAACTTTTCTGCGTCCTATGTTTTGCAGGAGGGATCTTGAAGTTTAAGTTGATGACTGCTCTCTATCTTGACGTCCCTAAATGTACCATTTTGCCTTCTCTCCTAGCGGCAGTACATACCTGTGAAAGTGAAGAGCAAAGCCTTCTGGATCTTCTTTTGGGAGTATGCCATGATGTACATGGGAAGCCTAGTGGTAATTGTTTGCCTCTCCTTCTTCCTTCTTAGCTCCTGGGATTTCATCCCTGCAGTATATGGCTTCATGTAAGTAATGACCTCATTAGAAAACTTTGGAAACTAATTTTGTTTTCACAGCTCCAGCTGGAATCAGGGCCAGCGACCACAGGGAAGCATCTAGACACAGTGGTCCTCAAATTTTAGTGTGCATCAGAATCACATGCACGGCTTGTTAACACCCAGATTGCTGGGCCCCACCTCTTGAATTTTTGATTAAGAAAGTGTGGGGTACGGACCAAGAATTTGCATTTCTAAAAGTTTTCTGGTGATGCTGATGCTGCTGGTCCAGGGAACACACTTTGAGAACCACTGGTCTAGAGACTACCTTTGCACTAGTGAGATTAAAGAGCACTCTCTAGGAACATCCAAAGTGCCTACCAGCCGCTGCCTGAGAGGTTTTGGTTCAGTCCCAAACAGGAATGGATATATTCCTCTACTGCAAGAGGGTCTCTGACAGTTTTAACATAAAGCCACCTGTCATGTGTCAAACTTTTAGAGAAAATTGAAATGGGTTTGCAGTGTGAATTCTGCAGACATTTCTAGATGCTCTCTGTGTGGTACGCTGAGGGGGATGGTCACTGTGCAAGCCTCAGGGAACTCACAGCCCAGTGGGGTGATAGACAGACCTGTCAGGGTGGGGAAGGAAGCTGGAGTGGCAGATCCCCTTTTTGATTCTGGACCCCCAATTTCTGTTAAATTTTGGCTGAGCATAACAATGACCAAGTAACTTTCAGCTCTTCATGCTCTGCCTTGGGTAGGAGTTCGTAATGTCTGGTAAAAAGCTTTTCCTAGTTTTCTGCTGGGCCACAGGTTGTGTTCTTCACTTCATTTCACAGAAAAGGGAATGTAGTTACACCAGGAGGCAAAGACTCGCCCTGGGTGGAGGCATTGGTCACTGAAATCTGACCATGAGCCATTGCCTGTTTCTCCCTTCTCCGTTTGTTCCCTTTTTAAATTGTGAATTGACATCAGTTTAAACTCCATATTTTTTAAATAAAAAATAATGTAAATTTTTAGATGTCAGAATTGTAGCCAAACTTTATTTGATACAGCTAGACAAAAAGTTTTCCAGTTAAACTCTTTTTTCTCAAATGAGGTCTGAGATCCTAGCCAGAACCTACTGCTTGTTCCTCAAGCCCCCAGAAGTCTCACTGCAGTGTCAGGTGCTCAGTCTTCTGGCTCTTGCTGTGGGGATGTGGAGCAAGAATGGGGAGGAGCAGAATCTTTGAGCTTGTTCCTCGAGGCAAGTCTTTGGAAAGTCCCAAATAGATATTGTTTATTTAAACCCATTCTTCCTGTTACAGTACTATTTCCTAATTTTAAATGTATATGTCTTAGGCAGTAAAAGAGGGTCTGGTCTTTTGATTTCTAGCATGAATCTCTGCCTCATTTCAGATCTTTGAGGCATGTCAGAGTTTGGCTCGGCTAATGTTTATTATGGGTTGTCATTCTCTGTGTCTCTTCCCCTTGTTTTTGCTAATTACCTATATCCAGGGTACTGGAGAGCCCCTCACATCCCTCACATGCCTCTCTGGGGGGAAAATCATCCTTGGCTGCCCAGTAGTGACCACAGTCTTCAGGCGAAAATCAGATCAAAGCAGATGATTTATAACTTCCCTCTCTTTTTTTCTCTCCTTTTGTTTTCTTTATTCCAGACTTTCTGTTCCAGATCTCACTCCAAACATTGGTCTTTTCTGGTACTTCTTTGCGGAGATGTTTGAGCACTTCAGCCTCTTCTTTGTGTGTGTGTTTCAGATCAACGTCTTCTTCTACACCATCCCCTTAGCCATAAAGCTAAAGTAAGTGGTTGGACCTGCTGCTTCCTTGTCCACAGAGCCGTTTGTAGCTTTACAGGTGCCCTTCAAACTGGGGGCATCTGCTGTCAGGTTTATGCCATCTTGGCCCAGGGAACCCTGCCCCTCACTTGCCTCAGGTGCCAGTGGCCATAGCCAGCAACGGAGTCACACATGAGTGCAGGCTGTAGGGAGGGTGCTTTGGAGCACGCTGATATTTCCCCTGGCCTCACTTTGGGGTACTTGTGCCCACACTGCTGCTGAGCCCACTCAAACTATTTTGGGTAAGAGCAGCGGTTGGAGTTGGGGCCTGTCTTTGGAAAAAGTGGATCTTGTTGGGTGTCCGCCGTCAGCAGCCCAGTGACAGTTTGCCCAAGGGGACTCAGGATGTGTTAGTTGGAAGGCTGTCTACCTGCCCCTCTGTTTAATCTTCTGATCAATTTCCCTCAAAAGGGCTGTCTGTAGAGCTCTCTTCTGCAGTATAAGAGAGCTAACATGTGTTGAGCCTGGCTCCATCCCAGACAACTTTGTAAGCTTCCTGAAATGTATTCATACCTAACCCTTCCAGTAGGCATTATTTTACTATCATCACTCTCATTTTATAGTTGAAGAAATTGATGTTCAGAGAGGTGGAATGATTTCCCCAAAGTCAAACAGCTAGTAAGCAATGGAGGTGGAGATTCAGACCCAGGTTTGTCTGGCCCCAGAATCTATGCTTAGCCCTCTGCGCTATGCCACGCTTCTGATAGAGATAACTTGTAGTAGCCCCTGGAAATGGTTCTATTATCCTTGCTTCTGAGAAGGGAAAACAGGCCCTGACAGGTACAGATATGCCTGGATGGTCCAGGGAAGCTGGAAGAGAGTTTGATTTAGATTTCAATAGCTCGAGTTCTCTGCGCTAACCTGTCTGCCTTTCTCTGTGGCCAGTGAACCAGTGCACCTCGTTCCCATTCTGTAAAAGCTCGGAGCTGATGCTTTCTTCCGATGACACAGCCTTGGCCTGGCGTCTGACAGAAAATCATCTTTCCTTGGCCTGGCAGGCTCCAGAACCTTGGCAGCCTTGCCCAGCTGAGCTCTCCGGCTGTCTGTGGTCCACATTCCCAGCCCTCGTTCTGGTCAGGCCTAGCCACTGGGCTGAGAGAAGCAGGGAGCCCAGACTACCTTTCCTCACTCTGTATAGCTAGCTTTCCAGCAGTTTCCAGTGTCTGCATGTGAAAGGCCACAGATAGCTCCTGTGTAGACAATAGCACCACCATCATGTGACACCCCCTCCCTCCCCAGGCAAGGGCCTCAGAGTTGTGGGGACAGAGGATATGAAGATACCTGACCTCCCCCTCTGCTTCCCTCCTGTGCCTGGATATGAAGTTCCTCTAACTCTCCAGTGCCTGCACTCTTTGCTTCCAGTGCCAGCTTTGTGGGAACACGGCCCTTTGGGCCACCTCTCCCCAGGCAGTGTTGCAGGAGGTTCTGGGCTCCATGTTTTTTGGCACTTCGTTTTCACTGACCTTTTCATAGAAGTGTTGCAGCTGTTACCAGCTACCTGAAAAGCCCAAAGCAAATGACTTAGATTGTCTTTAGGAAGATGCTCAGTTAGTTAACTGGACCCTTCTTAGAGGCTACAGGACTGCGTGCCTTTGCCATGCTGCATTTCTGAGGCGTTTGCAGTGTAGTAGTGCTAGAGTGTTTGGGTGTGTACATATTTTTCTCACATCTCAGATTTACACCCATTGAGTCACCCTGACCTTTGACCTGCAAGACAATGCCGTTAACCTATGAAGAAAACCTTCATGAGTTGGGCATCCAGGTACTGTGCAGAAGTAGGTCACGTGCATGTTGTTTAGGTATAGCTGAGGAAGGTGTAGATCTGGCCTCTTCCTGTTGGCTTCCCTTTAGCACTTGGTCCGCTCTCGGAGGAGCGCTGGAGACTGAGCTCTGTCCCGCCTCCCTGATCAGAGCTGTGATCCTGCTAGGCACTCAGAACAGTATTGGCGGTGCTTAGGAGTTCTGGAGACAAACAACTCCATTGCTTACTAACTCACTTCTCTGAACCTCGTTGCCTCATCTGCAAAGTGCAGATGACAGTACTGCCTACCTCGCGGGGTAGTTGGGGTGTAGTGAGGATCTCATGCGATGATGCAAGAAGAGAGACTAACACAGAACCTAGCACAGAGTGAGGGTCAGGAAATGGTAGCCATTGTTACTAGTTTAAGGTAACAAGAATTCCAATTCCAGCCCTTAAGAGCTGAAAAGCTGCATGCAGCTCTCAGTTTTTCTGGAAAGGAGCTCATCATAGACCCCACTGACCCTATTGTCAGAGAAAAAAACATCAGCAAGGAGGCACTTCCAGTCCTGGGTCCAGTTGTCAGAGGGGCCTCTGGCAAGGGAGGCTGCCTCATTACTCTGACAAGCAGTCATTTAAGCCTAGTTGTAAAGAAGCTGACTTCATTTGTTTTCTTCCTCGGTGGCTCCTGGGGGCAGGCCTGGAGCTAGAGGAGGGGGTTGATGGGAAATGTCTCTGTGGGCTGTTTCTCTTGTGTTTGCTGGGCCCTCCTTACCACCTCTGGGCATCGCTGGGTCCCCATAGTTTTCTGCTTTGCTACTTGGCCTGGCCCCATGTCACATGGGCAGCAGAGCCTGAAGTCCCCTGGAGAGTATTTTTGGGTTTGAGGGATGGGGTCAGGAGTCTCTGGGGTGGGCCTGGTCCCTGACTGATCTTTCTCTGTCTGTCTGTCTGTCTGCCCTACAACAGGGAGCACCCTATCTTCTTCATGTTCATCCAGATTGCTATCATCTCTATCTTCAAGTCCTACCCGACGGTGGGGGATGTGGCCCTCTACATGGCCTTCTTCCCTGTGTGGAACCATCTCTACAGATGTAAGTACTCTTGCCTCTAACCCCCTGGTGGCAGATTTATGTCAGCCAGGCCCCTGGATGAAACAGCTAGGGAAAAAGGAATTTGTAGGCATTTGCTGGACACCTGTGGTGCTAGCAGCACCAGGAGAGAGGCAGTGACAGGAGGTACTATATCTGCCTCCTAGGTGCTATGGGCTAGTGATGATAATGAAAATAACTACCGTTTATTGAGCACTAACTGCGTACCTGGTCACTGTGGTGATAAGAACACTACATGCATTAGCTCATTGTATCTTCACACCAGCCTTTGAGGAAAGTATGCCATTTTACAGATGAGAAAACTGAGGTAGAGAAAGGTAGAGCCATGTGTTCAAGGTCACATGACTGGTCAGTGGAAGGGCTGGTATTGGAATCCAGATCTGTGAGCCTCTACCAGTGCTGTCCGATAAGACTCTGTAATGATGGAAATGTCCTATATCTGCACAGTCCAATAGAGTAGCCATTAGTGTGACTGAGAAGCTGAATTTTTGATTTAAATTAATTTAAATTTAGGAAGCCACACATGGCTAGAGGCTACTGTATTGGACAGTGCACTGCTGGACCTGGACTTTAACCCAGTTCCCAGTGCTGCACCCAAAGGTCCATAGAAGACAGGGGGGCAACACTATACCTCCTGCAGACCTGTCTGAAGACCCTTCACACTCTAACCATCCCCTCCTCAGAAGACGGCCTGGTGGTGATCGAGCTGTGCTTCCCAGGCCCCCAGTGTTTCCCTCGGTTGGGCTCTTCGCCTTATCTGTGGGTTCTTTGCAGTGTTTGTGAGCTCCCTTAGGGTAGGCTCATGACTCACTTGCCTTTGTGTCCCCAACAACCAGGATCAAACCTGACACACAGAACAACTCGGCAGATGTTTGTGGATGGGTTTTTTTAAACCTCCCTAATAAAGAGGCAATGTCAGTGGCCCAACACCACTTGATTCTGTCACTAAAATGGGAAGGGAGCTGTTGAACTTTCCTTGCCTATAGTGAGTGCACAGCAAGGTGTCAGGAAAGAACTCAGGGAGGGCAGGCTTCATAGGAATGAGTCTTTGTTGTTGTTTTGGGCTGTCTGGGTGTCAACCAGGAAGTGAAACTGACCAGCTGCCAGAAAGAAACCTACCTGTAGGAGTGGGCCTCTGAGTGAAGGTAAACACCTGAGTGGGCAGGCCAATCTTACAGGTGATGGCCTGGCAGGGCAGTGATGAATCCAGCCTGACTGGGAGGAGGAAGTGACATCCTCATTGCACAGACAAGAATCACCCAGTCCAGCAGGCTCAGAGTCAGCTTGGGGCCCCTTGGCAGAGTGACAGTGACAAGTCACGAGGCCACCAAACGTGAACATACCCCAGTTTGTGGCAGGGTGGGTCTTGGGAACATTGACCATCTTTCCTGCAAGGTAGAGTTGTTTTTTCTTAGCTGTCTATCCCACGTAGGGCATCTCTCTCCCTTGGCTAATATCCTTCATCCCATATTGCTGGACACAGTCTGGAGCCAGACTGACCTGAGTCTGAACCCTGGCTTTCCCATTATTAGCCACAGGTTTTTAGGCAAATCATTTAACCTTTCTGAGCCTCCTATTTTTTAATCTTTCAAATGGGGAGAATATCTTTCATGGGTGTTTTAAGTGTGAGAGAGAATAAATGTAAGTAGCGCTGCAGTTATTGTCAGTCAGAATTGTGCAGGGGGTCTCCTGCATGGTGTCACGATGAAAGCTTCAGGCTTGGTAGCCAGAGTTGTTCAGAGTCATTAGAATAAACATATTTTTCAAGACTTAAGCTATTAAGCTATTTTATGCCCTCTGGGGTGATGAGGCACAAGAAGTATGGTTGGGCTTTCAGAGGCCTGGATGACTTTAGAGGTGCTGTTGCGGCTGACTGGGCAAACTCAGCTCGTCTCGAGGTCCTGCACAGAGCGTCGGCTGCCACCCCGTGCTGCCCCGCTCCTGTGGCAGGGAATACTCATGCTCAGAGTGTTTGTTTGGGACATGACAACTGTGAGTCATTAATTCAGCCAGGAGCGTCTTCAGCCTAGTCCTGTAGACCTACGACTAGAGACTCTTTACAAGTATGTAAGTCTGGGTTGAATATATTCAGACTTTTCATGGGGTTAAGAATTCAGTTTAAACATTAGTTACTGGTGATAACATGCCTGCTCGCACATTCACCTTTTTGTTTTCCTATCCTGTTCAGTGGGGATGGGAAGAGGCACGTGGGCCCTTCCCTGAGTAAGGGCCCCAGACGCCGTGACTCTGTGGTGTTTGGGGCCAGGATGAGTCATACAGACACACAATTGCGGTGTTAGGGAACAGCCTGCTGGCAGAACCGGTGCCAACCTGAAGTGGTCCAGCTGAAAGAGCCAGTTACTAAAGGGCTGGATTTTGTGTGTTTTATTTTGCTTTTATTAACTGTTGTATAAAGATTAAAAAATTGATAAAAATATATATACATTTTAAAGAATAATAATACAATAAATTGCCATGTACCTAGCACCTAGTTTAAGAAAGGGAACATCGTCACAACCTTTGAAGTCCCTAAATCCCCTCTGTGTCCCTGCCCCTCTCGATGAGACTGAATTCTGCAACTGGAATTTTATTTCTGAATGCCTGAGGCTCAGAGAGGTAAGGTGACTTGCCTGAAGTTTCAGTTTGTCGTTAGTGGAGCCAGAGATTGGGTAAGCCACCCAGTGAACATAGTGGGGAATCTGATTCCATTTGGCCTAGCAAGTCTGGTGAAGGGTGAACCCTTTCGTCTCATTAGGCCCTGGTCATCTCTGACATCTCTGACACCTCCTGGTGCCTGGAACAAGCTGTCCTGTGCCCCAGCTCCCTAGCTCCATCTGTTCTGGCGTATAGCTTTAATCCTCTGGCCGGTCGGCCAGCAAGAGTGAGTAGCAGCTCTCAAGTCCTGCAAAGGTCACCACCGGCCAGAAGCCAACTGGACATTGGGGACTTTCCTCAGGCACATGGGAATGTATCTTTGCGTTCTTCGTGATTGCACCCTGGAGCTGCTGTGAGCCTCTCTCAGTCTCTGTGCACTTGCTCACCTTCTTATCACCTGGTCTGAAATCCAAAGTGGCTAGAGGCACGGAACAAAGACCAACCTAGGCTGTCAGGCGCAAGAGTTTTATTTTAGGAATAGTGTATATTCTTTTCAGCAAATAATTTCCAGGGGATCAGAAAGAACCACTGAGAAATGTAAATAGTGATGTTAGAGTGGAGGAATGGGAAATAGATTTGTTCTCTTTTCTTGAGGTTGTAACATTATTTAATAATAATAATTCTCAGTGCAAAATCCCTTTTGCAAGGACAAGGCTTCCCAGATCTGTCTCAGGCTGGCTTGAGTCAGAGTTTTAATCTCATCTTTGAAAACCTAGAATCGTGGAAATTTCAGATTGGAAAAGAGGACCTTGCAAGCCCTCCAGCCCAGTGTTTCCAAATTGTGGGCTTTCCTAGACCACTAGCATTTCAAAAAATTCTAGTGGCAGAATTGCCAAACTTTTTGTTTTGCTGAAGACATTGAAACAATCAACTACCAGCCATTTGTCCCCATTTTGTAAAAGAAAGGACTTTTTAACAACAACCAGCAACAAAAAGACACCTATCATTTCTCAATAGAGAATGAATCTTAGGGGCTGGCCCTGTGGTTGAGTGGTTAAGTTCGTGTACTCTGCTTCGGTGGCCCACGGTTTCACCGGTTCAAATCCCAGGTGCAGACTGCTCATTGTGTGGCGCTGAGGCAGCATGCCACACAGCACAACCAGAGGCACTCACAACTAGAATCTACAACTGTGTACTGGGGGGGGCTCTGGGGAGAAGAATTAAAAAAAAGAAGAAGATTGGCAACAGTTGTTAGCTCAGGTGCCAATCTTTAAAAAAAAAAGAACGAATCTTAAGTTGAAAACATTCAGCTTTAACAAGAACTCTGAAGACCAGTGGAATCTCTGTTGCAGACTGGTCTGGTCTTATTTGGCGAGGATCTACAGCTGTAACCCAGTGGGTTGTACCCTTGGCTGCCTAAAGGAATCACTGGGGAAGCTTTTAGAAACTCATGTAGCCACCTGGGCACCACCTCTAGAGACTCTGATTTCCTTAGTCTGGGTGGGGCTCCCCAAGTGATTTTATTTTACAACCAGAATTGAGAATAGTGTGTGTGATGCAGTCCTCATTCCAATGCATGAGCCCCCTGTATAGCATTTCAACCAAGTCGTCGTACAAATGAGACAAGTGGCCTTAAGGTCCGGGAGTTTCCCCATCGCTTAAATCTCTCAAAACTCTGATTTAGGAGAAGGGATTTCCTGAAGGTCAGGATCAGAGGGAGGAAGGGAACTTCTATTCATAAAGTGTCTGCTGGGACCCAGACCCAGTGCTAAATTTTTCTTAAAAAGGTATTCTTTTAATTAATGTATTTTAAATAGTATTTATTAGCTTATTTAAAAATACAATAAAGTTTAGGGGCTGGCCCCGTGGCCAAATGGTGGTTTTCACGCTCTGCTTCAGCGGCCCGGGGTTTCACCCGTTTGGATCCTGGGCGTGGACATGGCACCGCTCATCAAGCCATGCTGAGGGGGCATCCCACATGCCACAACTAGAGGGACCCACAACTAAAAATATACAACTATGTACCTGGGGGATTTGGGAAGAAAAAGGAAAAATTTTTTAAATCTTAAAAAAAAATACAATAAAGTGTAAAGAAAGAAATGAAAATAGCAGATAATCCTATTGTCAGATAGAAGCTGTTGAATTAAAAGGGGGAAAAAATAGCACCATGTGGTAGGCGGAATAATGCCTCTCCTCGCCATCCCAAAGATGGTCACATCATAATGCCCAGAACCTGTGAAGTATCACCTTACATGGCAAAATGACCTTCAGGTGGGGAGATTATCCTGGGTTATCCAGTGGGCCCAGTGTAATCGCAGAGGCCCTTAGAAGTGGAAGAGGTGGGGACAGGTGGTTATGGGAAGTCTCGGTACCTTCCGCTGAATTTTTCTGTGAACCTAAAACTGCTCGAAAAACTAGAGTCTACTTTAAAAAAGAAAGTGGAAGAGGGAGGTGAAAGAGGAGGTCAGAGTGAGAAGGACCTAATTGACATTGCTGGTTGAAGATGGAAGGGGGTCATGAGTCAAGAATGCAGGCAGCCTCTACATGCTGCAAAGGTGAGCAAACGGATTCTCCCGCAGGGCCTCCCCAGGGATGCAGCCCTGCAAGTACCTTGATTTTAGCATGTGAGACCCATTTTGGACTTCTGACCTCCAGAACTGTAAGATAATAAATTATATTGTTTAAGCCACTAAGTTTGTGGTAACTTGTTACAGCAGCAGTTGAAAACACACATCTGTAATACATCTGTGTGAGGTTTTTCATACATCTTGTTTAATTCATGTAACACTCCTATGAAATAGGCATTGTAGCCCTATTTTAGAGATGGGGAAGCTGAGACTCAGAGAACCTTGCTGGCACAGTAGAGATTTTAACCAGGGTCTCTCTGAGGCCACGTCTGTGCCCCACCATGTGCTGCCTTCCCCTCAGCTGCACTCCGGCTGCCTGCCCGTGGGCCACCCTGTGTAGCAGGTCCTCCCTGGGGCCTCAGGGAGAGCTTTCTCCCCGGTGGGATTCCATATTCCCTGTGTGAGTGGGGAGTGATATTAGAGAAGGAGGGTGTCAAAAAGATTTTTAAATCATCTAAGGAAGAGTGAGGGACATTTGAAGAGCAAGGCAGGGGACCTCAGACATGAATTAAGGAGAATGGAAAACTTGTTCCTCAGACCTGGGGCTGTGGCACTGCAGAGACTCACTGGGGGGCCCTAATGTGCGTGAGTTCATGCTGCCATTCCCATCCATGATCTGAGGTGGCCAAACAGCACCCTGCTTGGGGAAAGGGGAGGAGTTACTCTTGGACACTCCGAGGTTAGAGGGTAGAGGGCAGTGTCTTGCTAAAATGCCCCCATTGCAGTGCCCAGAGGCATTCACAGCATTGCCATCTTTGGCCAGCCAAGGCCACAGTGGGAGATACAGAGTCCAAATCTAGGACCTCCCACTAGCTTTGGGCATGGGGAGCCATTGCCAAGGGTCTCAGGTTTGCCCCTTGGCACCCTGGTGCATCTGAGTATGGGGGTAGGGGCTCTGCCTTTGAGCTACACCAGGCTCTCCCTGGGCCTCTCCGTCATGTGGGGCCATCACAGCAAGAAAGGGTCTCAAAGAGAATCAGCATTGGGCTAACTATGACCATCTGCTTTTGCAGTTCTGCGAAACATCTTTGTCCTTGCCTGCGTCATTATCGTCTGCTCCCTGCTCTTCCCTGTCCTGTGGCACCTCTGGATTTATGCAGGAAGTGCCAACTCCAATTTCTTTTATGCCATCACACTGACCTTCAACGTTGGGCAGGTAAGAGTCAAGGACAGCATGGAGACAGGGATTCTTTGCGTAGCCTCAGACTTTCGACTTAGGCCCTGGGTTCTGCAAAATAGGAGTTCGAACATGACTAAAGGGACAATTCCTCCACTCAAGTAGCTCTCAGTCAGGTAGAGAAGTAAGAGCAGCGGGGAAAACTGAATTTGGCTAACAGTTTATTGGGCACCGTACTGAGCCATCACCTCACTGAATTCTCACAGCAAGCTTGTGAGACAGTGTTAGCCATGTTTTACAAATGGGAACCGAGGCTCACAGAGGTTGTCTCTTGCCCAAGGTCATTGGAGGAACCAAGAACCAAATTCAGGGAAGGCTCAGTTTCTGAGGCCACCCTCTTTCTGGAACAGTGTCTGGGCTGTGTGGCACCTAGAGTGAGTGCACCCTGTGGCGGCGGGGAGGGCAGCAAGGGGAGGAGACACTGCCAACTGCACTGCAGGAGCAAAGGCAGGGAGATGAGAAATAGTTTGGTCTAGCCTTTGGGTAAGTCTGGAGTGCAAATTAGACAGCTGGGAGTAGTGGAGAGAAGGCTGGCATGTGGGGAGGGGGTCACAGAATGAGAACTACCTGCAAGGAGCTCCAACCTTCCTCTGACCCCGGGAGAGCCTCTCCCTTGGTACCATAGAGCACTGGTTCTCAGCATCAGAATCACTAGGGGGAGGGTGTTAAAAATCCAGATTCCCTGTTAATATGTTTTAAATCCTGTAGTTAATGTTGTGACTGTTAAAATTACATGACTTGGTTTAAAAAAAAAAAAAGTAGATTCCCTGATTCCTCTCCCAGAGATTCTGTTGCAGATGGTCTAGCAGGCTTCTCTGAAGTTCCCTCGTCCCCTCTGCTACGTTCTCTCAGGGCAGCTCTGTCCTCATTGTCGAGGTCTTATGAGAATCACTTGTCCTGTTTACCATTTCAATTGCTGTTGGCACAGCCTGGCATTTCCTGTGCGTAATGGACTGTATGGGAAGCAAGGCTAGCTGGAAAGAGTAGTGATGCCAGCCATAATCCCCAGGGAGAGTCTTGCCTCCAGGGTTAGCTGCTGGGAAAGAAGAAGCGAGATAGGGCTTTTTCAGTGAATGATGGGTCTGGTATTTCCTGCATGGACATTTCTGGACAATTAATGTCCAGTCCAGCTATTTATCTTGGTTTGTGAATAGCAGGAAGAGAGATGCAGGGCCCTGTAACCTGGGTGGGACCAAGCTAGAGGGTCTATTCCCTGACCACACAGGGGTTATTGATGGTGGATGCTCAGCACCTCCTACCTGTGTTCCATGCAAACAGAAACCTGCAGGATTAAACTTAGTATCTTGAAGGAGTCCAAAAGATTGTTCTCTATTGCTGAAATCCCCTTTTCCCTTGAAAGTGGTGACTGGCATGTGAAGGCATTGGGCTTGCCCTTGGCCTCTGAGGAGGTTGGCGAGCCCCAGTGAAATAGTCCACAGCCTGTTGTCAGGCCATGAGTGTCAAGTGTGGGTCAGGAGTACAATTGCAGTGATTATGAAGCATTCATGGAACTGGCCAGATAGCAGGTTTTTTATATGGCTGGCTTTATGATCTCTGTAAACAGCATGGGAGATGTTTGCAAATGGTCAGGTGCCATCTAAGGCAGGAGAAACTGAATTGTTTGGAAAAGGAGAATGGGGCTGGGAGTGGGAACCAAAGACCGAGAAGACGGAGTGTGTTAGTGGCTGAGCTATAGAGAAAAAGTAGCCTAACTGTTGGCATTGTCTTTTACTTTTTTTCTGAATCTCTTTTTAAAATGTATTTTTAGTCATACAAGTAACACATGAATTCATTATTGCTAGGAAAAAGAAGTCAAACAAAATAGAAGCATAAGGAATGAAAATCAAAGCTCCACTTAGGCCCCCATCCCTTCCCACCTAGTACAGATGTGGTCGTTGGGATCAGTTTGGTGTGTGTCTTTGCAGACTTCCTCTGTGCATTTACAGACAGCTCTAAATACATATGCACTCATAAATAGCTTTTTTATTTATATAAAGAAATGACAGGGCCAGCCCTCGTGGCCTAGTGGTTAACTTTGGCATATTCCACTTCAGCAGCCAGGGTTCAGTGTGGATCTACACCATTCTGTTAGTGGCCATGCTGTGCTGGCGGCCCATATACTAAAAAATAGAGGAAAATCAGCATGGATCTTAGCTCAGGGCGAATCTTCCCTCAACAACAACAACAACAAAAATAGTCCTTATAAAAAACGAGTGCCAGCCTGATGGCATAGTGGTTAAGTTCACACACTCTGCTTGGCGGCCCAGGGTTTGCAGGTTCAGATCCTGAGTATGGACCTACATACCACTCATCAAGCCATGCTGTGGCAGTGTCCCACATACAAAAATAGAGGAAGATTAGCACTGATGCTAGCTCAATGACAATCTTCCTCAAGCAAAAAGAGGAAGATTGGCAACAGATGTTAGCTCAGGGCCAATCTTCCTCACCAAAAAAAAAAAAGAAGAAGAAGACATCCTACTCTGCTGTTTTTCACTTAGTGATCTCATCTTGAGACCATTTGTTTAATAGCTCTGATGTCCCATCGTAGGATGTGTTGTAATTTATTTGACTAGCCAAGCCCCTATTGATGGACGTTAAGGTTGCTTCTGGTTGTTTTGCTGTTATAAATGGAAGAGCCTTGTGTGTCCCTCCATATGCTCTTGTATACACATGCCAGTATTTTCTTAGGATACATTTCAGGTGGTGGGATTTTCTGCTTGTACATTTTGGCAGATATTGCCAAGTTGCCCTTCCGACAGGTCATACCAACCTCCAGGCCTCCAAGCAGTGGTCCAAGTGCCCATAAGCTGGCAGCTTGTTCAGGCATCCAGCACGCCTGTGTCATTGGCCTCCTCGGGTCTGGACTCTGTGGCTCTGAGCCAGAGACAACTCTGTCAGGTCAAATGCTTCCTGGGACTGCTGGCTTTGGGCTTTGTGACTGTCACTGCCAGATCACTAAAGGGGTGTGTCAGATGGGGGCATTTACTCACCAGGCAGTCACTCAAGTCATATCACTATGCTGGAGCATTGACTGAAGCAGAAGAGTGCCCCCCCTCATGAGGGTTATACTGCCCCTGCCCTCACACCTGTTGGGAGCCAGAGTGCAAATATGAGACATTTAGAATTTCAGGAAGTTAAATGTCACCTCCTCAAAGAAGTCTTCCATGAGATTCCCCTGCCTCACTGTCCCTTTCTTAGCCCTCTATTTGTTTCCTTCATAGCACTTACCCAGTTCGTAACTTTAGATTGTTTACTTACTTCTCTCTTTACTTCTCCCACTAGCCTGTGTGCTTCATGAAGGTAGAGATCTGCCTGTCCTACCTGCTGTAGGGTCCCTAACTACCAGATCTGTGCTTGGCACAGAGCAGTTGTTTAGCAAATATTTGTTGAATGAATGAATGGACCAAAGATGGCCAGGGAGAACGTCATGTGACTAACGGCCAGATGTGCAGAGAGTAACCGCTGGAGGAATCTAGAGGGAATGAGGTCACCTTGCCTTTTGTGAGTGGTCAGGAAAAGCCCTAGGGAATGAGGAGTAGGAGCTGGGCCTTTCAGACTTGGAGAGTAAGAGGGGAAGGGAGATGGTTTTGAAGGTAGGCAGGATGGGGGCCAAGTCACCCCTACTGGCTAAGGTCAGTGAGTGACAGTTCTGTCCCCAACCCTTCTCCAACTTTTGTTAGAACCTGGTCTCTGTGGCCAGTGAAACCCCGCATGTCCTCCACAGCCCAAGCCAGCCCCTGCTTCTTTTTGACCTATAGTCCGCACTCCCATTGAGATGTGTGGCATTTGGGAAGTGTTCTCAGTCCCACAGCCAGCTCTTCTAGCTGGGATGGTGCTTTATAGCCACTTGGTCCTCATTCATCCGTCCCTGGGCAAGACAGCTCAGAGCTGTCCTGGACACCAGATGAGTATGGCTTTTCAGCAGGTATCCAGAGCCGGGCCCATCCTTGCTAAATCAGCTGAATGTAGAGAACATCTTGACCTGTAGATTTTAAGTCCTGCTCTGTTTGAGTTGGGCAGTGACATAACTTATTATAGAACAAATTATTGGTAGATTATTAGTTATACCAGCAAGTAAGCCAGTGACTTAGGCCTCATCCTTTCCCCGGGGCTATTAAGAATTTTTCAACATGTGGCATGGATCATTTGCTAATTATAATTGTGCCTCAGAGTCAGTAACCAGGAAATGACAACAGTAAACCATCCATAGGTGCATGGGGGGGGGGAGTGTCACACACACGTGTGAGAGAGAGAAGGCAGGATTGAGATTGGTTATTGAGGGCCCCTCCACTTCCTCACCGTGTGACCTTCAGCAGGTGATTGAACTTCTCTGGGTTGCAGTTTTCTTGAAAACGGGGATGAAAACCCCACCTCTCAGAGGGTTGAGAGGGTTGGACGTCATGTGTGGGTCCTGTTGCCATTATTCAGATGTTGACATGGGAAAAAGCACGAGCAACACGCTGTTCAAATACCCAGAGCAAATTCCCAGGGAAACATTCAGTCCCGGAAACCGAGGGGAAGAGAACAATCCCACTCCTCTTTTTTTTTTAAACCTTTTTTCCTCTGCAAGTCAGTGACCAGCAGAAGAAAAATGGTCATCAAGGATTGCATATAATTAAAAAGGATTGGGTTTAAATTTAGCTTTTTTAAAGAGTATAGTAAGATGTCCTACTCACCCCCATTCAACTTAAAAACAGGGAACATACAGCAATATTTCCCTAAAATTATAATTAATAGTGGCTCATTTTTAAAGAGAGCTTCCTAAGGGCCAGGCCCATATGATCCCTTTAATCTTCTGGATCATGTGCTTGTGCAGCCTTCTGGACCTTTCCCTGCGCGTTTACATTTACTCATATGCTCATGGAGAAAGAGTTTTATTTGTGTGTATGTTTTATTGTTGGCATCACAATGAAAGTCTGACTTTTTTTCTTTTAATGAAACACCTTGGTGACCTTTCCTTGTCCATACGTGAGAGAGCGAGCTCTTTATTGCGTCCCACCTGTGTGGGCTCACCGCACTTGATGGAAAGGGCTACTGACAGCCCTTTAAGATGTTTGCCTATTTTTTTTATTATGATAAAGAATTCACTTAATCCCCATGGCAGCCCTTTGATGGAGGCATTATTATTGTCATCTCATGATAGAATGAGGAAGCTGAGGCTTGCAAGTCACACAGCTGTACAGTGGTCTGTTTGTTCGTGCCCTTGTTTATCACGTCCTCGCAGTAGACTGTGGGTTCCCTTAGGGCAGCCCCAGGTCTGTTTTGTTCACGACCGTCCCCCGCACCAAGAAGAATATTCAGCGACTGTCTATTGATGAATAAATGAAATGAGCTGGGATCAGAAACCACATTTTATGAGCAGTGATTTCACATAACCTTGTATACCCTAACCTCCCAGTTCCAGTGTCTGTTTTGGTCAGAGCTGGGCCTGTGGCAGGTCCTGCTGGGTTCCCATGTGATCAGAGCCAGAGCCCCCTTCTCCTCCTACCCCCGTGGCTGGTGCTGAGAGCCCCATTCCTCCTCTGTATCTGTGTCCAAAATGGACTCCCTGGAGACCCTCCGTCTGCCCTCCCCAGCAGGGCCTGGAATACTCCACAAGCTGCTACCTCTTCACTGTGGGAGGCCAGCCCTGACTCCCCTCCTTATGCTGCAGACCGTAGATCCTGGGCTGGCCCTGCTTTGGCCATTCTGCTTTCTGTCTCCAGGGAGGCCTGGAGCCCTGGGCTCTGGGCACCAACTCTCTGGCATGTTGGGTCCTGCTCAGGACTTGCTTTTTCATTCCAGCACTAATGAAACCACGGTCTTCTCTCCTGAAATTGCCTCTCAACTGGCCGGATGTGTCATTCTGGGGAATAGGACTAGTGAGGAAATATTTGGGGACATGTTGGGCAGATCATCAGTGCTGGAGAGGTTTATAGCCCCCATTTCTGGACAGATAGGGGCCCATTTCAGGTTTATTTCCGTGGGTTGTCTGTGGCCCTGGCTTCAAAGTCGTGGGTCTGTGTGTGGAAAGATTTGTTTTTCCTGAAGTGAGGTGCCTGTGACCCAGGTTGGACCCCTTGTCCTTGTCCAACTGGGTTTACATATTTCCTTTGCTTTTCCTCAACCGGTGGCATTTTGTCAAGGTCTTCTTAGTTCACTCCTTTGTCTCTCCTATCCTCAAACCTTGAGCTCAGTGCTCAGCATCCCAAGCTTGTCTCTCATAGGCCCTTCTCCACCCCTCTCCTCCCCCCACAGCCAGAGTGACAAGAAAAGCCGGGTTAAATACAGGGGGACAAGGCCAGCAGGAAGGCCTGGGCTTTGGAGACCCGAACTCCACAGCGACTCCCAGCCCCATGTGTCCTGGCTCACTGGCCTTAAGCAAGTCACATAACTCCTTGAGCCTAATTTATTTATTTGCAAATATTAATTAGATGCCTGCTATGTGCCAGGCACTCTGCTAGGGCTCAATGAGACACAGCCCTGCTTCCAAGGAGCCCACATTCTGTGGAAGAGAGAAGGAAACAGGTAGGGCCAGGCAGCATGGTGGTGCTGTGAATGGGGTAAATGCAGAAGCCTCTGGGGGAGGCAGCCTGTAAGTGGAGCCAGAGGGACGTAGGATCTAACCAGGTTCTCAGTGAGACCTGGGGGTGAGAGAAAGCGAGTGAGCGAGTGTGGAAGGTCATTCTGTAGAACTGGCACATGCTACCTGATAGGAAATGAGGCCATTTCAGGACAGTGATGGTCAGAGCCACATGGCCTGCATGGGCCTCGTTATGCTGAGGAGCAGGCTGAGCTTTTGGTTTTAAGCTGAGGACAACTGTGATCAGATTCATGCTCTGGAAACCTCCCTCTGCCAGGAAGGGAAGAGGTGAGGGCTGTGCGCTGGGATCTCGAGCGCCAGGGAGGAGGCTGTTGAAACCTGGCAAGAGGGGGTGGTAGCCTCGGTTTCCTCAGCCTTAGAAGGGTGATCCTAAGGACTCGGTATGGAGTTGGGTGAGGAAAACGTCCATGAATTGAAAAGAGCCACATAGATAATTGCCGTCATAGCTGGCTTTGATCTTGCCTTGTGACCGTCCAGACCCCGAGATGCAGGTCCAGAGATTTGCCTGTTGTTTTGCCTCTTTAGAGCTGGAGGCTGGAGCTCTGTTCTTCAGCCGTCTCCTCCGTGCTGTGTCCATTCAGCCTGTGAGTTTGGCACGCCAAAGCCCTGTCCAGCTCCCCAAGTCGGCTGTCAGTCCCTCTTGCTCCCAGTTTCCTAGATCCCCAGGCAGCATGGGCAGAGGACGCTGTACTTTGCCAATGGTGACTACACATGAGTTCCCCCAAGTGCGAGCTGGCTGTCAAGTGTCAGCATCTCCAACACAAGCAAGAGACCTGGGGACCTAGGACATGCCTGGGGTGACGGCATCTGTTTCTCCAGAAATCTGCAGCCCAGAGCTCAGTGTTGGCTGTGTCTGCTGTCCTGAGCCCCGCAGCTTCTAGACGCACTGAATTCACGGCCTTCACTGGCTCAGATATCTGAGATGCTTGTTTTGCCTTTTCCCACAAAACTCTCTCTCATCTTGGCTAAGGGATAGAGCTGTGAACTGGGGAGCACAGGCTTGACAGGAGTGTTAGTGTATACAAAGCGTTAGCATGGATCTGTGGCAGAACTCGGCACGTGTGCACGCAGCCCCTTGCACCCCCACCTCCCAGCATCTTTAACTGAGAGGAGTTGTAGGGTGACAGGAAGGACTGGGGTTTGGGCCTCAGACAGGCAGGATGGGCACTGCAGCCCAACGCTCCGCTTATTCTCTTGTGACCCTGGGCAAGACTCTTAACCTCTGCATTGGCTCATCTCTAAGTGAGGCTTATAAACCCTACCCCAGGGTGTCGTGAAGACTCAATGATATGCTTTTCATTAAAGGGCCTGGCCCAGGGCAGATACTCAGATGTTGTTTTCTCTGTCTCTTCTATCCCACCCTGTAATGGAGCGTATTCTGACTGTTTCATTCCACTTCTGAACTATGCCTCTCTGTCCCTGGCCACCCTTTTATCAGCTGCTCCATTATATCTTCATTGTGGCCAAAAGGGGAGTCTTGGAGCCTTCTGGCTGCCAATGAGAGGAATGTGGTCCAACTGAACCCTCACTGGGGCAGTGCCAAGGGGGTGGGGACTGGCGAACTACTCAGAGCGCCAGCCCTGTGCTGGGTCTGGAGCCACAGAGCTGGAGCAGATGTCACTCCATTTGGTAGGCCAACGGGAAATGACTTCACCTCAGAGGTCACATAACTGACTGCTGGGGGCCAGGAGGGATGAGTGAGGCCTCCCAGCAAGAGATGGCAGTGGGAGGGAGAAAAGGGAGCTGAGTGGGACGTCTGAGGAGGGGAATTGGCAGGACTTGGTGGTCGATGACAGGAGAGAGGCTGAGGGGCTCAGCCACAGTTAGTGAGAGCAACTTTAAAGAACACACTGCTCTTCAGGTCTCTGAAAGCAGAGAGGGACAGAGCAGGGACTAAGGGAGCCACCATTGTGAGTAATAAACTAGAGTTTACCACTCATTTTATGGGTAAGGAAAATGTGGCTTAGGGAGGGGGAAGTGACTTACACAGGGTCACACAGCCACTACCTCACCTATGCTATTTCCACTGCCCCTTGTCCAACTTCCCTTGCCCAGACTGGGCACAGGACCCTGGGTCTGCAGCTGCTGTGTTGGTTAAATCCCAGGACCTCTGGGAAATCCCCTCTCCTCAGCCCAAATGGAAAGCCTCAGCGTCAGAAAAGTTTGTCTCAGCCAGCCTGGAACCAGCTAGGGGCTTTCCTCTGAAAGAGCCACGCCTCTGGGCCAGCCCGGTATCCACAAGATGCCGTTTCCCTGGGGACAGGACCAGTTCAACCACTGAGGACTAGTGACCTTCGGTTCCAAACAGACCAAGCCAGCACACAGGGCTCTTTCCCTCCACGCCACCCTCTCCTGACACTTTATTATGAAAATTTTCACACAGACAGCAAAGTTGAAAGATTTAACATTGAACCACCTAGACTCTACCGTTAACATTTTACTGTACTTGTGTGATCACAAAGTACCCATCCCTCAATCCATCTTATTTTTTTAATGTATTTCAAAGTGAAGTGCAGACATCAGTACATTTCCTGCTAAATATTTCAGCACATATATCATTAACCAGAACTCAATACTTATTTATATTTTTCTTATGTGAAATTTACATGCAATGAAAAACACAAATCTTACATGTACATTTCCCAAAGCCGCCTTTCACTCAGCAAAACCTTTTGGAGGTTCATCCATGTTGTTGCATATAATAAGAGTGCATTGCTTTTTTAAAAACTTTTAAATTTTGGAATAATTTTAGATAGTACAGAGTTCCCATATGCCCCACACCCAGTTTCCTGCATTGTTAACATCTTATATTACCTTGGTACCATTTGTCAAAACCAAGAAACTGACCCTGACACATTACTATTAAATAAACTCCAGACTTGATGTGGATTTCACCAGTTTTCCCTGTAATGTCTTCCTTCTCTTTCAGGATCCAGTCCAGGGCACCACATTCCATTTAGTTGTCATGTCTCCCCTGTGTCCTCTGCTTGCTTTCTCAGTCTTTCTAATGTCTCATGGCCTGGAGAGTCTGGAGGAGCCCTGTCCAGGTGTCCTGTAGAGTGTCCCTATTTTGGGTTTGTCTAATGTTTTTCTCATCATGAGACCGGGTTTTGGGTTTTTGGAACGCTCAGGAAGTACATGCTAGTTAGCCACATGAGTTCATGCTAATGTTCCCCTTCATCCTCTGGTTAAGAGAGTGTTGCCGGGCTTCTCCCGTGTCGAGCTGTGATTTCCTCTTTCTCTGCTTGGTTCTTTGGAGGTGAGTCCCGTAAGTCGAGCCCAGGGTGGGCGGGAGGTAGGGAGCAGGCAAGAATTAAGCTCCACCTCCTGGAGGGGATTATCTACAGATATTATTTGGAATTCTTCTGTAAGGATTCCAAAAGAAATTCTCCCCCATTTATTTATTCAATCATTTATTGGCTGGTGTTTTTAATTGGATTTTTTAATCAATGTAATACATGTACATAATTTACAGTTAAGGCTTATAAAGAAAAAGAATATCTCCCTAAAGTCTTAGAGTTGTTGTTCTAGTACTTCTAAATAACATGCCTAATCTACTATTTGTATTTTTTTCCATTTTATATTAGATTGAACCATATGAAATTGTCAATACTCAACCATTTTTGATCTATAAAAATGGCAATTTCATATGGTTCAACCTAATACCTAGTATTTTGACTTTCTACTACTTGTCCAGCTGATTGTGTGTTACATGGGAGTTGGCTCATTTTATTTTGTTGTGAATTGTGACTTTGCACCTGCCCCTCATCTGACCGGGCTCGGAGATGAGCCCCCACCCGCTCAGCCATGGCTCCAGGCTCCCACTCCCCAGACTGGGCATCTTTGGTGTGGGTGAGAAAGGGGCTGCAGGCTTTGCTGTGATAGCCACCTCCCACGGGCAGCTGTGGGGCAATGCCTCAGGGGCTCCCTGGGCTCTGTCTGCTCTACTGATACTGTCAGTGGCCGAGTTCTGTGCCCTTTGGCAGACTGGGCCCCCTGTGCATGGCCTTGCAAGGTCATGGCCACTAGTCCAGTTCTCCCAATATAGCCTTAGTCCACGTGCTGAACTCCCTGAACCTCAATTTCCTCATCTGTAAGATGGGGATCATCAAGCCTTCCAGATGGACTCTTGTGGTGTCCTTGTCAAGGGGCCATCACTGGTGTTGGTCCTGAGCTCCTCCTCCAGGCCACTCTGTGCTCTCCTTCCCAGCCCAAATGGAAAACCTCAGGGTCAGAAGAGGTTGTCTCAGCCAGCCTGAAACCAGCTAGGGGCTTCCCTCTGAAAGAGGGAAGACTGTGTGAGAGAGACTGCCCAGGACAGGGTTCTGGGAGTCGAGATCCCAGGCTCAGCTCAACCTCTGGTCTGCTCCAAGACCCTAGCCAGGTGCTCCCCCTGCTCTGGGCTTCTGTCTCCCCATCTGTGCCTAGAGGTGTTGGTGATGACAGTCGGAGAGGCCTTTAAGTGCCTGAGAGCTGGTGGTGTCTGCAGTGGTGAGCCCCTCTCTCCTCATTCTTCAGTGGGGCTGGGCCATACCCTTCCTGCTCCAGGCACTGGATGGAGGTCTTGGGAGCTTGGGATGAATGGGAGTGTAAGACTGCAGGTCCATCATGTGGGGGACCTTGGCAAATCCCTGCTGCCCTCTGGAACTCAGTGAGAGGGAAGGTGGGCTGGGCTGCTAGGGTCCTTTGGATTCTGTGGCCCAGATGGGAAAAACAGACTGAGCTGGGCATAGATACCATGGTGGCAGAACCACTCAGGGATCCTGTCCAGTCCAGGGGAGAAGCCACAGTCATCAGGCAGTCACACAGATGAATGTAAAACTGCAATTTGGATGAGTTTGTGCTACCAAATAGAGGTTAATGGGGCCAAGACCCAATCTGAGGGGTAAGAGAGGGCTTCTCTCAGGAAATGATCCTTTCTGAGACCTGAATGGCAAGCAAGTGTTGACTAAATGAAAGGGGAGAGACTATCCCAGGCAGAGGAAACAGCAAAGATCCTGCAGCGGGAGGGAAAAGGCCAGTGTGGCTAGAGCCCAGTGAGGTGGAGTAGGGGAGAGGGTGGTGCACGTCCATGGGCAGGGACCAGGTGCAAGGCCTGGGAGTCTCAGGGAGGGATCTTCACCCTAAGAGCCGTAGGAAGCCTTTAGAGGACTTTAAACAGGGAAGTAACAGGACCAGATTTGTTTGAAAAGCTCTCCGGCTGCTAGGGAAAACACTGGGGTGGGGGGTAAGAGCAGGGAGCCCAGAGAAGAGACTGCTGTTGTTCAGATGACAATAGCTTTGTCCATGGTGGTAGCTGTGGGGATGGATAGAAATGAGTGGAGTTGAGAGTTTAGGAGGTAGAACTGACAGGACGTGGTGGCTTTGTGTATGGAAGAAGTGTCAGTTGATTCTGTGGCCTGAACACCTGGACAGAAAATGGGGCATAGGTTTCCAGTGGGAGAAGCAGGTTTGACAAGGGGCCTGGTTGGGGTGGAGGGGCACCAGTTTGGAGTTCAGAGGGCAAGACTTGGGATGGAGGTGTAGACCATGGTAGGGGAGGGAGGGCAGTACAAGTGCTAGTGAGTCCTTGCAGAGTCAAGTGTGGCTCTGAGGTGCGGGTCCCTGGGCAGGCTCTCCCCAACACCTGCCTTGCCCCTCAGGGACCCAGGGTTTAGGCAGAGGTACCTCAAAGCTTCTCATACCCTCTCTCTCTGCCCAGATCCTGCTCATCTCCGATTACTTCTACGCCTTCCTGCGGCGGGAGTACTACCTCACACATGGTCTCTACTTGACAGCCAAGGACGGCACGGAGGCCATGCTTGTGCTCAAGTAGGCCTGGCTGGGGCTGCACAGACTTCAGGGGGTGAAAGGCCCGAAGCTGGGCCAAGCCCTCCAGCCAGAGCTGCCATCAGGCGAGTCCTCGGGCAGATGAGCTTCTTCAAGTCCAGGGTCACGAATCTCCGGCACCAGAGGGGAGCCAAGGCTGGCATCAAGGCCTGTGGGGAGTAGCCAGGAGCACTTCCACTTGGACCCCCTCTTTGTGACTCTGCACACCAAGGAGCCCCCTCCCAGGCAGGAAAGGGGAAGAAGCAGGTGAGCAGGGTTTGTTAGCTTGTGGCTACTTAATAAATGTTTTTTGTTATGAAGAAGTCTACTCTGGGACCACACTGTACTCTGGAAGGGTGGACTTGGCCCCTAATATGGCTGTGGTACACCACACACTGGTGTCAGTTTCCAGAAGGAGCCCTGAGTCCACAAAACTCAAGTCTGTGTACTGGCGAGCTAAGAATGGTGTGGGACAGCCCCATCAGCAGCCCTCCCCAGTCCCCACGCAACCAGAGGCAAAGGGCCAGGCAGGCCTGAGCAATCTTTATTCTGCAGAGGGACAATGACCACAGATCCATACACCATGTCAAGACGGGTGAGCCAGGGGCCAGTCCTTCAGGGGTGGGCGGGTCCAGGCAGGGGGTAGTGCCTCAGGTTGGGGAGGGACAGATGGGCAGACAGGCAGGGGCCTAAAAAAAAGACAAACCACACAGCAGGGGTGCTGGGGGTTACTCCCCACCCTCCCCCATCCCAGCCAGCACCCAGAGGAGCAATCCTAACATGACTAGCCCAGGATCCACCCAGGGGCAGAGTAGGCATGGTTGGTGCCCCTGGCTAGGAGGCGCATCCCTGCCCAGCCCAGCAGGGGCAGAGGCAGCTCGCTTCAGGAGCCAGGTGCTACCTGGGCAGAGCCTGACAGGGCCCCCCACTCCCAGGCCAACCCCCCCTACTGCGAGCTCAGAAGCCGAAGGTTTCCTGGGAGGCGTAGACCATGTAGAGGAAGCCGTCATCATCCTTCTCCTGCTCATAGATGTCGGCGATGGGTGTGGACACGCTCACCATGCTGTGCTGGTTCACCAGCAGGAAGAAGGCCTGCGTGGGGTTCAGCTGCAGGCGACGCCTGAGGTGGGCAGGAGGGCATGCCGACTGTGAGCGGCCTGGCTGCTAGGCCGGTGTAGCCCTGACCCCCCTCGCCATCCCAGCCCCTTCTAGAGGCTCTTACCTGACGCTGACCCCAGCCCTGACCTTGACCTTTCCCAACCTTCTCAGAAGGACCCAGCCCCCTGCCCGACCCCAGCAGGACCCAAGTTCCCCTCTGACAGCTGCTGCCCGCGCACCGGATGATCTTGACCAACTCGCTCATGTTGACATGGTCCGGGACCAGGAACTTGGTCTTGTCCAGGACGGGCAGCTGTTTCTCACCCTTGTAGCGCTCGATGATCACCTGGGAGCAGGGTGGGGCGGGACGCGTCAGCCTGAGGTGGGGCGCGGGGCCTGGGGCTGAGCAGGGATGGGAGGGGGCGGTGGGACTCACCGGGATCTTGCTGGGGTGCTGGTCGCGGATCTGCTGCACCTCCTTACAGCGGTCGGCTGCGGACAGCGGTCGTGCGGTGAGGCCCCGCCCCGCCTCCCCACAGCCCCCGCCCCCCGGGCAGTCGGCCCCCCAGCCCCGGCACAGAACCAGGTTGGGAGGCGGAGGCCTGGGCACAGGCCTGACCCTGCCTCCCAGCCCAGGGGGCGGCCGGAGCCTGACGTCATGGGGCTGACGTCACCTACAGCAGTCGGGTCGGTCGCCCTCCCCCACCACCCTAGCGCCCCCACCCCGCGCTCGCACATCGCCCTCCGGGCCTCACCGAAGCTCCGCCGTTGCTTGAAAGGCCGGTCGGAGGGCATCGCGCCGGCCCGGCGGGGCGCGCAGGCCGGGGCTCCGGGGCGCGCGGCTCGGGGATGTGGCTGCGGTTCGGGGGCTCCGGGGGCTCCGCGCCTCGCACTCAAGGGCTCTGGGCTCGCGCTGAGCCCGGCGGCGGCGGCGGCTCGGGGAGGTAACTAGCCCGGGTGACGTCAGGTCACAACATTCCTTAAAGGGGAGGCCGGCGCGCCGCTCCTATTGGGCCGACGCAAAACCCGCCCGCCCGGACCGTGATGTCACGGCGCAGAGCCTGGATTCCCGACCCCGCGCCGCGGAGGGGCGGGGGCTTGCAGGCGTCACAGTCCCTTGACGTCATGGCCTGCGCGTCCCTTCTACCCAGGCCGGGACTGAGCGGAGGCTGGAAAGCCGGCGAGCCGTTGGGGGAGCGGGCTCCCAGCTCCAGCGGTGGGGAGAGTCCACCCAGCTTGCGGCTCAGCATCCTTCTGTTCCCGCTGTCACTAAATTCATCTGACAGCGCGCGCTCTGAGTCTGTTCCAGGGACGGTAGGAGGCACTGGGGATGACAGAAGTGAACCAAAAGTCCTCCTCGCCTTCGTGGAGCTTATGTTAGAGACGGAAGAAGGTAGGGTAGCGGGGATTAAAACGTGAAAGAGCAAGGCACTAAAAAGGAACACAGGTTTTAGAAGGGAATTTCTAGAATTGAAAAATAGAGCTATTGAAATTAAAGTCTCAAAGGATAAGGCAAGAAAGCAGATTAGACCCAGCAGAAGAGAAAATCACTGAGCTGGAGGATAGATTAGAAGCAATTAACCAGAGTGACAAGGTGGTGAAACATATAAAAGAGGGAGTGACAGGAATGGTAAAGTGAAAAGAACTCACAGGGCCAATCAGAGTTCCAGAAGGAGAGAAGAGACTGTGGGAGAGGCAGTTCCTGAGGAGCTTCTAAATTGATTAAAGACGAGGATTCTCATAAAATCCAGAGCAGGATAAATAAAAATAAAATCGGTATCTAGGCACTTTGTAGTAAAGTTACAGAACTCCAAAAAGAAGAAATTAGATGGAAAAATGGTGAGCAACTAAACTGATAAACGCAAAAGGAGATCTAAACAGGCACTTCATTGGAACGTGAAGAGTGATGATTTGTGGAGTCCAAAACCAGGACCCTGGAAGACAGTAACAGTAAGACTGGAGAGGGGAGTCAGTTCCAGTGTTCTAAGCAGCTTGGTTTACTTGAGGGGAGGATAAAGATATTGATAATTGTTGGCCTTTGTAAAGTCAAGTATGTATTTCAAAGACTTAAGAGGGATCATTAAAAGATTAGAAATAGAAAGTATAACTGCCAGTGCAAGAAAGAGAAAAGGTTAGTAAAGGATATTAGAATAGAAGGCAGGAAAGGAGAAAAAGGAAGCAAAGTAAGAAGTAGATAAATGGTACAAAACCAGAGGTTTTACGTTCACCTATTAAAACAAATGATCAGATTGGCCAAGAAAAATTAAATGCACCTCTATGCTGTTTACAAGAGGGCATTTTAAAACCAAAGGGCACCAAAAGTAATAAGAAAGAAAAAGATATACTAGGGAAAAACTAACCAAAAGATATATCTATAGCAAAATCAGACAAAATAGGCTTTAAGGCAGAAGACACTATTAGGGGTAAAGGAAGCTATAACTTCTATATTAGAGGCTAAAAAAAAAAAAAAGGCTGAAAATGTATAAAGCAGAAGTGACAAGGGTACAAGGAGAGATGCCTAAATATTTCATCATAGTGGGAGATTTAAGACCTCTTTCAGTACCTTATAGACCAAACACCCCCAAAAAAGGATATAGATGATTTTAATCCTGTTAATAATCCTGATCAATGGACCCTGATAGAACCCTGAACCTAATAACATTACTTTCAGGTACACAAGAAACATTTACAAAATGACCTTCTAGACCCCAAGTCAAATCTCAACAGATGTCAAATAGTCAATTTCATCCAGACCATATTCTCTGACCACAGACAAGAGCCAAGTAAACTCCAAATGTTTGAACATTTAAACATACTTGTAAAAAACATTTTACTCAAAGATGAAATCATATGGAAATGAAGACTATTTAGATCAAACTGAAAATGAGAATACACATAAAAACTCAGGGAGGGGGGCAACTAAAGCAGCATTTAGAAGATTTATAGCCTTGGGGCTGGTCCCGTGGCCGAGTGGTTAAGTTCACGTGTTCCGCTTCAGTGGCCCAGGGTTTTACCAGTTCGGATCCTGGGCGTGGACATGGCACCGCTCATCCAGCCATGCTGAGGCTGCACCCCACATGCCGCAACTAGAAGGACCCACAACTAAAAATATATGCAACTATGTACCAGAGGGCTTTGGGGAGAAAAAGGAAAAATAAAATCTTAAAAAAAAAAAGATTTACAGCCTTTTTAGTTAAGTAAGAAGAAACATGGAAAATTTGAATGTCAAAAGAATTTTTAAAATAACAGTGTAAACCCAAAGAAAGCGGAAGGAAGAGAATAATGAAGAGTAGATATTGATGACAGAAAAAAACACTAGTATGGACCATAAAACAAAGTTGGATCTTTGAAAAGACCAATAAAATAAACGTTAGTGTACAAAAGAGACATAATTACAGATGTAGAAATGACAAAAATAAGATTATAAACTTTATGCCACTGAATTTAAAACTTAGATGAAATGGACAATTTTCTAGAAAAAGACAACTTGCCAAGACTAATTTGAAAAAAAATAGACAAACTGAATAGCCATGTACCTCAAAAAACCAAATAGGCCAGATGATTTTCTAGGTGAGTTCTCCCGAAATAAAAAAACCCAAACCCGCAGGAAACATTATACTTAATGGTTAAACACCATACTTATATAATATAGGGTAAAATGTTAAGCATGATTCCCTTTAAAGCCAGGAACAAAATTTTGAATTTTGTAATCAAACAAAATGAAATAGTGTTTGGAGGTTCCAGCCAGAGCACCAAGACAAGGAAAAGAAAGGAGCAAAACTATCCTTCACAGCCAGAAAACCCAAAGAAATCTGCAAACAATAAAAGATTGCTAACTAATAGTCTGATAGTACATGATACCAAGTTTTAGAGGAATATGGGAAAAGGGGAACTCTTTATAGTGCAAATGGGAGTGTAAATCATTTCAGCCACAATGGAGAGCAATTTTGGAAAATCTCTCCAAACTGAAGATGCCCATGTCCTACAAACCAGGAATTTCACTTGCGGGTGTGCACATGAGCCCAAGGAAACACCGTTAAATATGTTTATTGGAGCCTTTTCAAAATAGCCAAAAATTGGGACCCACCTAAATGTCTTATTAAATATTTTGTGTATTCCTATAACAGAACAGCACCTGTTCTAGTGAAGGAGGGAGAGAAGGGGTCGGCAAGCTTTCCCTTTAAAAGGCCAGATAGTAAATGTTTTCTACTTTGCAGGCCATGTGGTCTCTGGCAATTACTCAGTTCTGTCTTAGGTGGAAGCAGCCTTAGACAACCCTAGTGGACATGGCTGAGTCTTAGTAAAACTTTATTTGCCAAAACAGACAGATTTGGCCTGAGGGCCTTAGTTTGCTGACTCTTGATCTAGAGCTGTGTGTGTGTCAAAAGGGACAAATCTCACAAAGTGGCATGAGGTTGAGTGTGATCAGAACCTTTAAGAACAGCTGTAAGAACCAGGTCAGCCCTGGCCTTGGGGAAATGGTTACACCTCTCTTTTGTCAGACTAAGCCCTGTGCTGAGGTTATAGTGGGGGAGGGGCCCATCCCCCAATCCCAAAGTCTGTGCTCACTCTTTCTTTTACCTGACCAGTCAGCAGGGCTAGTCCTCTGGTTTATCTCCTCATTACTTCCTCCTCTCCCCCGTCAATCCAAAGGCCTGGCCTACTCCATGTCTCAACTTCAAGTCCAGCAGACATCTCAAACTTGACCTGCCTAAAATGAACCCATGATCTTCCCCTAAAATGTACTCCAATTGTAATCTTCCCTGTCCCCATCCATCATCTTTGACTCCTTTCTTCCCCCCCCCCCAACCCCCCGCATCCAATCCATGACCAAATCCTATTGGTTCCACATTCAAAATATCTCTAGAATCTGACCACTTCTTACCACTTCCACCCCTGCCCCTCAGGCCAGAGCCACCACCATCTCTTGCTGGACTACTGCTATCATCTTGCTTTGGCCTTGCCTGCTTCAGTTCGATCTACTAAACTGACGCGCGATCCTGTGCACACAGGAGTTGGGTCATGCTATTCTTGCGCCCCACTCATTCAAAGCAGAAGTTAAAGACTGAACAGCGGCCCATGAGGCCTGGGCTGTCTGGCTCCCAGCTGCTCCCCTGGCCTCATCTATACTCACCCTCGCCCCCTAAGCTTCAGCTACACTGGTCTCCTTGCTATTCTGGGAATCCCAGACATGCTTGTGCCCCAGGGCCTTTCTGTACTTACCGTTTCCTTTGTCTGGAACATTCTTCCTCAAGATCTCTACGTGGCTCACACTCTCATTTCCAAGTTCTCCTTAGGGAGGCCATCCGTATGGTCTTATTTAATATTGCAGCCCCCTCCCTAGTCACCCTATCCTCTCTCCCAACGCCTTGCTTAATGTTTTGCCAGACCGGTTATTACCTTCTAATATGCTATATAATTTTTCTAAGCATTTTATTATGAAAACTTTCAAGCATACAGAAAGCTTGAAATGACCACCCATATACCCACCAGTTTATATTCTACACTTAACACTTGTTCCATTTGCTTGATCACTATCTGTCCATCTGTCTAGCCATCATTTTTATCTTTTTGATGCTTTTCAGACTAAGTTGCAATCCAACATCCATTTATGATAAAACTCTCAACAAAGTGGGTATAGAGGGAACGTACCTCAACATAACAAAGGCCATATATGACAAGCCCACAGCTAGCATCATACTCAAGGGTGAAAAGCTGAAAGCTTTTCCTCTAAGATCAGGAACAAGACAAGGATGCCCACTCTTGCCACTTTTATTCAACATAGTATAGGCAGTCCTAGCCAGAGCAATTAGACAAGAGAAAGAAATAAAAGGTATTCAAATTGGAAAGGAAGAAGTGAAACTGTCACTATTTGCAGATGACATGATATTATATTTAGAAAATCCTGAAGACTTACACCAAAAAATTTAGAACTAATTCAGTAAAGTTGCAGGATACAAAGCCAACATACAAAAGTCTGTTGCATTTCTAAACAATAATAACTATCAGAAAGAGAAATTAAGAAAACAATTCCATTTAAAATTGCATCAATAAGAATAAAATACTTATGAATAAATTTAACAAAGGAGGTGAAAGACTTGTACACTGAAAACTATAAGACACTGATGAAAGAAATGGAAGAAGACACAAATAAATGGAAAGCTATTCTGTGCTCAGGGATCGGAAGAATTAATATTGTTAAAATGCCCATACCACCCAAAGCAATCTACAGATTCAATGAAATTTGTTAAAATTCCCATGGCATTTTTCACAGAATAGAACAAACAATCCTAAAATTTGTATGAAACCACAAAAGACTGTGAATATCCAAATCAATCTTGAGAAAGGAGAACAAAGCTGGAGTCATCACACTTCCTGATTTCAAACTATGTTACAAAGCTATAGTAATCAAAACAGTATGGTATTGGCATATAAACAGACACATAGATCAATGGAACAGAACAGAGAGCCCAGAAATAAACCCACACGTATATGGTCAACTAATTTACAACAAAGGAGCCAAGAAGACATAATGGGGATAGGAATCTCTTCAGTAAATGTGTTTGGAAAACTGACAGCCACATGCAAAAGAATAAAACCGGACCACTATATTACACCATACACAGAAATCAACTCAAAATAGATGAAAGATTTGAACATAAGTCCTGAAACCATGAAACTCCTTAAACATTGAAGTCGGTCTTGGCAATGATTTTTTGGATTTGACACCAAAAGCAAAGGCAATGAAAGCAAAAATACACAAGTGGGACTACATCAAACTAAAAAGCTTCTGCACAGCAAAGGAAACCATTAACAAAATGAAAAGGCAACCTACTGAATGGGAGAAAATATTTGCAAATCATATATCCGATAAGGGGTTAATTTCCAAAATATATAAAGAGCCCATACAACTCAATAGCAAAAAACTAAACAATCTCATTAAAAAATGGGCAGAGGATCTAAATAGACATTTTTCCAAAGACAACATACAGATGGCCAACAGGTATATGAAAAGGTGCTCAACATCACTAATCATCAGGGAAATGCAAATCAAAACTACAATGAAATATCACCTCACACCTGTTAGAATGGCTCTTGTTGAAAAGACAAGAAATAAAAAGTGTTGGCAAGGATGTGGAAAAAGGAAACCCTTGTGCACTGTTGGTGGGAAGGTAAATTGATGCAGCCACTATGGAAAATAGTATGGAGTTCCTCAAAAAATTAAAAATAGAACCAACATATGATCCAGCAGTTCCACTTCTGGGTATATATCTGAAGAAAATAAAAACACTAATTCAAAAAAATATATGCACCCTCATGCTCATTGCAGCATTATTTACAATAGCCAAGATATGGAAACAACCTAAGTGTCTGTTGATAGATGAGTAGATAAAGAAAGTGTTATATATATATATATCAACAATGGAATATTATTCCATGAATGAATATTCTTTGTTCATAAAAAAGAAAGAAATCTTGCCATTTGAAACAACAGTGATGGAACATGATCTCCATGGACCATTTACATATGGGATCTAAAAAAACCCCCAAAACTGAGCTCATAGATACAGAGAACAGATTGGTGGTTGCCAGAGCTGGGGGGTAGTGTGTGGACCAAATGAAGGACGCCAAATTTCCAGTTATAAAATAAGTCATGGGGATATAATGTGCAGTATGGTGACTATGGTTAATAATGCCATAGTGTACATTTGAAAGTTGCTAAGAGTAGATTGTAAAAGTTCTCATAACAAGAAAAAAAAATTTGTAACTATGTATGGTCATGGATGTTAACTAGACGTGTTGTGATCATTTTGCAATATGTACAAATATTGAAACATTATGTTGTACACCTGAAGCTAACATAATGTTATATGTCAATTCTATCAATAAAATGGGGGAAACCTAGTAAGTTGCAGACATAAGTTCACTTTATCCCTAAACCCTTGACAATATTTATATCAATATTTGTTTTCGTTTGTTTGTCTTTCAGGGGATAAAAGTTACCTATAATGAAACAGATTTTAAGTATGCAGTTGATAAGTTTCAATAAGTACACACACCTGTGTAACCTAAACCCCTATCAAGATACAGAACATAACTCTCAGCTCTTTTGAAAGTTCCCTCCTGCCCCTTCCCAGTGCATCTCCATCCCACCTCCAGAGTTAGCCACGATTCTGTGTGTGTCACCATAGATTAGTCTGACCTGGTCCAGAACTTCCTATAAATGGGATCATACAGTACGTATTCTTTTGCATCTGGCTTCTTTCCCTCAACACAGTTTTTGAGGTTCATCCGTGTTGTGGCAGCTATCAGTAGACCATTTCTCTGCGTTGCCGAGTAGGTTCTGTTGGATGGATGTACCACAGTTTGATTATCCTTCGTCTATTGATGGATACCTGGACTGTTTCCAGTTTTGGGGGATTGTGAATAAAGCTGCTATGAACATTCTTGTAAAGGTCTTTGTACAGACATATTCATTTTGTTTCACTTGGACGAATATCTAGTAGTGGAATTGCTGGGTCATGGGGTAGGTGTGTGTTTAGTTTTATAAGAAATTACCACGTTTTTCCAAAGTGGTGGTTCCATTTTTAGATTCCTATCAACAGTATATGGGAGTTCCACTTGCTCTGCATCCTTACCAACATTTGGTATTGCCAGGTGTTTTAATTTTACCTATTCTGGTGGGTGTGTAGTGGTATCTCATTGTGGGTTTAAATTTAATATGCCAAGTAATTTTAAACATTTATTTTATTTCTCGCTATCACTAACATGCAGGCCTCTTAAGGGCAGCATTTTCTATGTGTTTGGTTCCTGCTGTGTCTCAGCATCTACAGTGTAGCACATGATAGGTACTCAGTTAAATATTCATCTGATGAGGACCTGCCTCTGGGCCCCCATGATGTCATCTCTCTGGGTCACTGCCCATCTGAGGGTCTGTCTCCCCTCTGGACCATGTGCAGGGACTGAGTCTGGGCCAAGCACTCCTGCTGGACACTAAGGTATCCAAGAGGACTGTTTGGGGTGGTTGGGGAAACAGTGTCAGCTCAGGGCAGTGCCTCACCCATGGTCAAGCTCACCCCTGTCTCAACCCCCCCCCCCCCCCCCCGCCCCAGCATTCCTGCTGTTTGTGGCTTCTGACTGGGACTCGTGGGCCTGAGAAAAGGCAGAGAGTGGCCTGTCACATGAGGGTGGAGCAACCCCTGGCCTAGGTAGCCACCAACTGCTGTGTGACCATGGCAGGTTCTTTCTCTGAGCCTCTGTTTGTTCCTGTACACAATGGCAGACAGACCCGGTTCTAAAGTAGCTTTACCACTACTGGATAACTTTGAGCAAATTCTTTCCCCTGGAGCCTCAGTTTCTTCATCTGCAAAATGGAGACAGTAACAGAACCTAACTCCGAGGTCAAGGATCATTGCGTGACCAGGAGGACACAGAGTCTTAGGGAAACAGGGCCTGGAATCAGATGCATCAACTTTAGTACCACGGTGCTGTGGTATCTTATTTAAGGCAATGAACTCACTTGTAAAATGGGCCTCACATTGGGAGGACCCAGGAGAAATGAAGTCTGAGTCAGGGTCATTATCTCTGAGTAAGGATTGGTTGTTCCTGTTTACAGACTCTAAGTAGAATTTTTCTAAAGATTGGAGGGACAGAGACCCACCCAGGAGTCCCCAAGCCTCTGGATCCTACCCCTGAAGCTCTCTGGCCTCAATGGGAAGTGGAGGCCATGACCACCATCCCCACTGCCCACATGGGGCCTCACTGCCTCAGTCTCCACCTCTACCTCTAGCCAGGGGAGTGCTCAGTTCTCACTCCACCTCACTGAATGACAGGGCCAGGGTTGCCACCCTCTTCTCCTCCTCCTATTTCCTCAGCCCCTACCCTTCCCAGACACTGGCCTTCACAGTTGACCAGTCACCTGGAGAAGTTGCCTCCCCTTGGCCTTTCCAGCCTCTGACTGCACCTCAGAATTCTCGACCTGCCACAGCCCTCAGCTTTCCTCAGCATGCTCATGTCGTCCTGGGTCATGGCCACATTCACACCCATCAGTGCCTCCAACTTGACAGTGACTCCCAAATCCCCGCCTCCAGCCCCTGACTTTCTCTCTGGGCCTCAGGTCTGGGTCCTGCCTCCTGAACAAAGGTTGCCTCAGAGGTTTAGGCTTCTCAAACTCAACACATTCAAATGAAGCCACCATCTTGCCCAATACCTGAACCTCCAGCTAATCCCCATCTGCCTTCGCATCTCAGCACCCCAGCCTGACCCACGCCTCAGCTGGACTCTCTCCCTCACCCACCAGTCCAGTCACTCCCCGAGTCCTCTCAGGTCTATCCCAAGTTGCTCTCAAACCCATCTGTCCCCTTCCAACCCTCCCCACTGTCACCCCACCATGTTGGCTGTCCCCTGCAACCTGCTCTTCCCCCTTGGCCTCCCACTTTCCTAGTCTCAGCCTTACCAAGTGCACCTCACCAATGCACCTCCCCTGCAAATGCCCTGCAGAGGCACACTGACCACCACCCTTCGAACAAGAACAAGACAGGATTTCTATTTCCAATTGCTTCCCTACCTGTCTCCACTTCCTCCTTGCCCAGCAAAAATTCCACAGCCCATTATGATAATTATTTCCCAGAGCACTTAACCCCTCATTTTTCTGCTGAGTTAACCCAGCAAAATCCCAGCCTTATTAAAGCCAGCTGTGAGCTTACTACATCGCTGCATCCCTGGCTGTAAAAGATGATGCAAAAGTGTTGATGCAACAATGCTGGGCTAGGCCCTGCCCAACCCTCCCATGTTTTCCTAGGAATTTTGAGCTCCTCCTCTTATGGCTCCAGCACTCCTTCCCTCCTGACTCCCCCAGTAGAGATTTTGCCCTGTCCTCTGTGCCCTCACCCTGCCTCCCCTCCCTGGCAATGGAATAGCCACCCCTGTTCTAGCCTAAGCCAGCCCTTCTCCTTGTGCCCGGTGCCATCCTTCCTCACCCTCTCGTGGGCTTTGCTTCTCCAAGAGGCCCCTCAGTATCTCCCAGCAGCAAACAAACATGTTCTTGTAACTCACACCCCCCCTCCACCTCCCACCCCGCTTCTGACTGCTCCCTTCTCAACCCACTGCTATGACCGCTTTCTCCTTGAAATACTCTTGGCTTCTGTGGCGAAGACTGCCGACTGGTACCCCAGCAACTATTGTCCTTTTCCTCCTTTCAACAGAACCCTGAATGTCTCTTAGGGCGGCCATGCACCCAGCTTCCATTGCAGTTAGGAATGGCAAGACGACTAATCTTTGGTCAATAAAACTTAAGTGTTGCAGGACATATCATCCTGCCTGACATGGTGGGCAGCATGGTGGGCGGCTACAATGGCAATACCTCCAGCTAGGTGGAAATCAAGACTGAGATGATCGATCAGTCACTACCTGGGCAAGTTCTCCATCACCTATAAGCCGTGAAAGCATGGCTGGTCTGGCATCAGGGCCACCCACTCCTCCTGCTTCATCCCCCTCAAGTAGCCTGCTTGGTCAATAAAGGCAGACTTCTCTAAAAAAATTAAAAAGTGGTTGGGCCAGCCCTGGTTGCCTAGTGGTTAAGTTCAGTGTGCTCCACTTCAGCGGCCCAGTTCAGTTCCCGGGCACAGACCTATACCACTTCCCTGTCAGTGGCCATGCTGTGGCAGTGGCTCACATACAAAGAGAGAAAGATTGGCAGCAGATGTTAGCTCAGGGCAGATCTTCCTCAGCAAAAAAGAAAGAGAGAAAGAGGAAAGTGCTGTATGGGATTTCTGGGAAATCTTAAAGCAAAAGAATGCATCCTCCTCTACCCCCATCCTCCATCAGCTGCCTGGAACTTGAGTATGATGGCTGGGGCTCCAGCAGCTATCTTGAATCACAAGGACAAACGCTACACCCTGAGGATGGTGAAACTGAAGATCAAAAGGAGCCTGGATCCTTGATGAGTTTGTGGAGTCACCAATCCAACCCTGGACTGCTGACTAGATAAACTTTTATCTTGTCTCAGTCACTGTTATTTGGAGTTTTCTGCAGCTGAACCGAATCCTAATTGGAACAGCTTTTGTTTCAGATGACTCTCCGGGCCTCCTCATTCTCTGCTGGCCCCTGCTCCGTGACCAGACCTCCACAGGTGATGCCTTCAGATCTCTCCCCTCTCCTTCACTCCCTCTTTCACTCTGGTGAATTCACTTAAAGCCCCTTGGCTTTAATCACAAACTTATGGCTCTGAATCTATATGTCCAGCATGGATTGGCAGAAGTGTGTATTCAACAGTCTTTCAACTACCTTATTAGATATATTGATGTCTAATAGGCTCAAATTAAGCAGTCCATTTCAAAATCGTTAATCCCCTCTTCTCTTCCTAACTTGTTCCCAGTCACCCACATCTCACTCAACGGCAGCACCTGGTTGCTCCAAGCAAGCACCTAGGAGTCCCCATGAGATCTCACTCTCTCACTCCCATGTTCAAAACCATCAGCAAGTCCAGATGCTCTCCCTGGGACTCTCTCCCACAATGACCCCAAGTTACCCCTCTTGTCCAGGCCACCATCAGTGCCCACCTGGCTGCCTGGGCTCCTGAATCCACTCAGGCCCTGCATTCTCCACAGAGCCACCAGAATGCAAAATATGCGTACAATTTTAAAGACAGTAGGAGACTTCAAAGATATTTCGTGCTTGCAATGGGTTCCCTTTGGTCTACCCCTCCAGATTCCTCCTGGAGTTCTAGAAAACTCTCCTCACTCTTCAGTTACTTCACTGAAAAAGGGTTAGAAGCACTGGCTTATCACATTAAAAGCATAGCTTTAGATTATTGAAAACTTCTAAAATTTAATTTTTACTCAAATAATACGTATAGTATAAAAAAGTCAAATAGCAATTTAAATACTTTAGCTGTCCCTTCTGACATTTACTTCATGTTTCTAAGCAGGCTGGTTTTCCTATTTCCTTAGTTCTCACCATGGAAGGGGATTTGACTCTGCCTCTCCTCCCCCTTCCCATCCCCAGCAGTTACAGCACCATTCAGGGTTCGTAATATTTTATCTACAGAACTATTACAGCTGAGCTACATGATATGCCCTGGATTTGCTTTTTGTTGTACAATATTTTATTTTTTGGAGTTTCAGGTTAATTTTCCATTTCTTGTTTTGTTTTCATGCCCCAATTCTAAATTATCCCTATTTTCTTTGCAGAAGTAAAAGTCTCCTCTGAATACATTCAAATACCCAAGATAGTGTGTTTTGTCTTCTTCTTGGAAACAGCCTCCTACCCTATCCAGGACTTTACTCTGGGTTTACTGCCCAGTGCCCTTCACCACCGTCCTCAGCTATCCCTTTTGTCTCTCTCTTGTGTTGGAGCCTCAAATTGCCTGGATCCCATGTCTTACTTTCTTTGCTTCACTCTTTTATTTTGATATATATTCATCAGTGGCTTCTTGAGAAAGGGTGCCTGGCAGATAAATACACATGACCTTATAGGTCTGGAACTATTTATCTTTCTTTTATACTTGACTAATAGTTTGGCTGGGTATAGAACTCTAGGTTGTAAATAATTTTTTTAACCAGAATTTTGAGGGCATTGCTCCACTCTCGCTTAGTTTCTAGTGATGCTGCTGGGATGTCCAATGCTGTTGAAATTTCTCATCCTTTGCACCCTGTTTTTCTTCTCTCTGGATTTTGTCTATCCATGGTTTTCTGAGATTTCATGATGTGGCCTGGTGTGTGCCGTTTTTTAAAAAAATTTATTTATTTTGAGGAAGATTAGCCCTGAGCTAACGTCTGTGCCCATCTTCCTCTACTTTACATGTAGGACACCTACCATAGCATGGTAGGTGACAAGCAGTGCACAGGTCCACACCCAGGATCTGAACTGGAGAACCCTGGGTGGCCAAACCCTGGGCTGCCAAAGCGAAACATGTGAACTTAACTGCTGCGCCACCAGGCTGGCCCCCAATGTGTGCCTTTTAAAAATTAATTGCTCTGGAGACTCAGATCTTTCAATTTGGAAATGTACGTCCTTAGTTCTGGGAGATTTTCTTATAGTCACTCGTTGACAATTTTCCACCTTCTGTTTTCTCTTTCTGGAAATCCTCTTAATCAGATGTTGCATATCCCAGACTGATCCTTTAGTTTTAACTTTTCTCTTTCATTTTCTTTTTTTCCCACTTTTTAGGAGATTTTTCTCAACTTTATCTTGCAACTCTCCTGTTGAATTTATTCTCCTCTTATTTTCAATCTTTCAAGAGTTCTTCCTTGCAGCTGGCCCAGTGGCATTGTGGTTAAGTTCACACACTCCACTTCAGCAGCCCAGGGTTCACATGTTCAGATCCCAGGTGCAGACCCAGCACTGCTCGTCAAGCCCTGCTGTGGCAGTGCCCCATATAAAAGAGAGGAAGATTGGCACCAATGTTAGCGCAGTGACAATCTTCCTCACACACACACATGAGTTCTTCCTTATCTCTCAATGATATTTTTGTTATAGCCTCCTGTAGTCTTAACCATGGCATATAAGGCACTACGCCAGTGGTTCTTGACCCTAGCGCATGTCACAAAAACCTGGGGAGCTTTTACAAACTAATGATGTCAGAGCTTACTATCAGGGATTATGATTTAATTTGTCTAGGGTGGGGCCCAAACATAGTTTTGTTCTTGTTTTTTAATTGGCTGTCTCATTTTCACTAGAAACAAGCTCTTGTCACCATCTCCTTTATGTCTAGACTGGGGCCTGGTGCATAGTAGGCATACACTAAATAACTGTTGAATGAATAAATGACTAAAACACTATTTTGTAAAGGAAGATTGTAAAATAAGGACAAGTTACATGCAATCTGCTACTTTTGTTCATGTTTTCCCTAAATATATATGAAAACCTAATACCTGAAAGTCAAACAATCTTGCATGTCAAAAAAGTATTTAAAAGTTTAAAAAAATCATGAAATTCTCTATTTTATCTTGCCTTTTACACAATGTCTTTAACAACATATTTCTTATGAACTACAAAGTTAAACTGTAATTATTTTTGCTCAGTTTCTACTGAAACCCCGAGGCAGTAGTTGCCACCGGCAAAGGAGAGGAGCAGGACCAATGCAGGCTGCAAAACAAGGTGCCCCAAAGTGAGTTCAGACTTCTGCCTGACCTTTATCTTACAAGAACTGGAAGTTAGAGGACAGTTTTTAGAAGCTGTTGATGTACTGTGAATCTCACCCACCATAAGGGGAGATGGAGTGATTCTGCTTCACCTTGCATCAACAGAGCGAGAGTGAGTAGAGGGGGACCCTGAGAACCAGGGGCCAATAGGCAAGTTCTAAGGGGCCAGCCAGAGAGTGCATCATTCAAAGTAAGGGAATCCGTGTGGGAGAAGGAAAACAGAAGGGGATGGGATTGGCAGACAAGGGGCAGGTCTTTGAAAACTCATGCAAGGTGTACCAGAAGCACAAGTTTCAGCTTTCTACACACACCAAGCTCAGACAGCCAGAGGCCAGTTCACAACAGTACTGGTAAAGCATGAACTTTCCTCTCTCCAACTCACCCTGCTCTTAGCAACTTCGGTCAAAACGGGTGACAGCACAAGGCAGGAAACAAGGCCAAGGCCAAGCACTTACTGCTCCCTCACTGCAGAGGGCGAGGCTGGCAGCGAGCCTGAGCTGGGGAAGAGGCGGCCTCTCTCTCGAAATGCAGTTCAAAGGTTTTGTTTTTACACTGGACTGCACACATCATCTATCGATGGGAGGGCCTTCAGTACCTGAAAGTGGTGGGAGAAGCCCCTGGACTTGCCCTATGTTCCATCTAGGGGCAGGGGAAGAATGGGCCCCTAAGAGTAAACTGAAAGACAGTGGGAGGCCAAAATAAAGTTGCTTTTTGATCCAGTTGAGCTTGTTTAACATAATGGTTGGACTAGCACTTTGAATGTGTTCTGTGGCATGTTCCTTTTCGATTTGAATGATATGATTGATCAACTTAACTGACATCGGATTGTTGTCTACTAATTTGATGTGTTCGGCAACTTAATACTTTCTACTTGCAGTGATCAAATTTATGAGATTGCCATTTCTTTTTTTCTTTTTTTGAGGAAGATTAGCCCTGAGCTAACTGCTGCCAATCCTCCTCTTTTTGGAGGAAGACCGGCCCCGAGCTAACATCCGTGCCCATCTTCCTCTACTTTATATGTGGGACGCCTGCCACAGCATAGCTTGCCAAGCGGTGCCATGTCCACACCCGGGATCTGAACCAGCGAACCCCGGGCCACCAGGCTGGAACATGCGCACTTAACCGCTGCGCCACCGGACTGGCCCCCCCTTTTTTTTTTTCTGGCAATCCACCACAACCTGAATTTGGTGTGGAAAGACGGTTTAGGATTCTCAATGAAAAAATCTACAAAAGTGCAGTTGGTTTGGGAGTCAAACATATGAAAGGGGAGAAAGCACATAATTCCTGGAGTGTTTTAAAAACACGATTTTGGAGAAAAGGCATACTAGCTCATGGAGGAATATCAGAATTCCAAGGAACCGTGGCAAGTGCTCAAGTGGAGGGATGAATGGAGAAGGCAGCTGCTGCATTTTCCCTAAGAGGCAAGTTCCCTGAACTGCAGGCCCCTGTTCAGAGACCGCACCCAAGAGCAGTATCTTGGAGGATGAAGATCATACCTGAAGGGAATCAGAGCAAAGGGTGCCTCTGGAAAGAGGGGTGGAAACTGGCTGGGAAGCAGCAGGGGAGCGTTTTGGGGTAATGTGATCTTGAAAAGGAGGTTGGGTTGACAGGCATAAGCATTTGTCACGTAAGTGGTTCACTTAAGATTTGTGCATTTCACTGAGTCTCACCCTCCAAAAAAGGTAAACTAGCTATTGATATGCATGTTGATGTGTTTAGGAATATGTATTGTCTACAACTGTCCTTTGAAATGCATCAGAAAATACAATGGATGGATGGAGATATGGATAGTTATGTGATAAATATAGCAGAATGTTAATTGTTGAATTAAATGAGGTTACACAATTATTTCAGCTTCTCTGTATGGTTGAAATTTTTCATAATGCTGAGTGGGCACACCCTTGTTACACTGGCAAATGTACTTCTGAAACCCAGAAGCCTTGGCCCTCCCTTCATGCCCAGGACAGATGTTGGTTTCTAACCTTAGTAGGTGTTGTATTCCCGTACATTTGCTACTTTTAAGTACAGAAACACTAGGGTATTTGCATGTGTGATGGCATTACTTAAGACTTTTTAAAATCTGCATTTTTCCATCTTAAGATGAATCCAGGGAATTCTGTCTGCTGCATCACAAACTGGAATGCATCCAAGGCTTCCCAAGTGTGAAATCCCATTGCTCAGGGGAGTGGGAGGCGGAGCGTCTTTATATTCACGAATCATCTGGTTTCCTCCAAAGCCAGACTGAGCGTAAACTTTCCTCAGGACCTAGAGGGAGAGTTTTAGGATGGGGAACTTTAAGGCAAACAAGAGGGTGTGGTAGAGGGACTAAGGCCAGGTCCTCAATTCTTGCTCTGCAGCCAGACCTCCTCCCCCAGGGACAGAGGCCCTCCCCTCGTCTAGAAACCTGCCCTCCCTACCAGGGATAATTTAAGCTAATCAGACCCTCGTCCACTATCCTGCTTGGAGAAACTCAAGCCAGGACAGGAGAACCTCAGACTTGAATGTCAGCCTCCAAAAGCCTCTGAGAACAAAGAGAAGATACTGGTGGCCACACCTCCCTTTCTTTTAAAACACAATCTCTGAGATAATTACAATTCAGAGTCATTTTGCTCTAGTCCTGCAATCAATCACCCTCACCTCAGGGTCTGATTCCTGAGTCCACAGGACAAGGCAAACAGGCAGTGGTTTCCCAGAGAATCAGTTTTACTTGAAGATTCAGGGAAAATTATTTGAAAGGATTATATCTATACTAAGACAAACACGGATATATTATGAAGTGGAAAATTCCTATGATCTTTCACTAAAATAGGAGATTTTGAAAAAATTTTTCTGAGCCCTTATAAACAACACCCCTAGGCTCCCAAGGGTACATGTTTTACTGCCCTGATACTGTTAAGGAAACTTCACTGGAAAATTTAGAGAAGTATTTTGCTAGATGGAAGAACTCACGCTCTAGACAGAGGTTACTTTTGGGGAAGGGAGGACAATGAAGGGGGATTTCAAGGTTTGCACTACACAGTTTTGCATCTTTTCCCTCCAAAACAAGAAATAAAACACAAAAAGAAAAACCTAATAAAGAATAAATACGCGTGGTTTCTGTGGGAAAAATCCCAGAGTGCTGTCGGGTGATGGGTGGCTACAGTCTCAGAGACGAGCAGGCATGTTCGGGGACCCCCAGGCATGAGTCTAAGGGAAGGCATACGTTTACCCAGGATGAGCTCACTCAGGTGTTCAGGACCATCCTGATTTCTGGGAAAGGCATTGCAGAAACAGCAAAGCTTTTGGATTCTGAGACCTGTGTCCCAGCCGTAAGACCTCAGGCAAGTGATTCTCTAGATCCCAATTTCCTCATGTTTAAGATGGCTTTAACAGCCAGTCTGCAGGGTACTGTGAGGATGATATAATATACGCTTACTGCATTCTGGGTACTTAACAAATATCACTCCTTTCCTTTCCCCAGTGCAGTGTATTAGAAAATCTTTCAAAACATTGGTGGGGGTGGCCAGGGATAAGAAGCCCAGGAACCAGGGTACCAATTATAAACCAGGCTCAGCTCTGCAAGTGTGGCCACAGGTGCAGTAAGAAGCAGGCCTCTCAGAGCCATGAACACAATCTGGCGTGGAGGCTGGACGCAGCACTGGGCTCAGTCTTCAGACCATGTGATTAGACGGGACGAGAGAGGCCTTTTCAACCTAGTGTGAAAGACACATAGCAGGATAAGCATTTCAGTTATTTTTAGTTAAAGAAAAACAGCCTTTTCCAAGGGTAACAAAGTGAACTGAAGGTCAGAAGGAAGCAGGATGTGGGTTTCTCACAAGCTCTTGCTTCAAAACCAGGACTTGAGGAAAGAGGGCCCTCCTGGGAACTCAGGGGCAACCGGCCAGCAGAGGGATGGCTTTGGTGGGGTGGGCAAAGCTGCAACCCACCCTTGGTCACTGGACTGCTCTGAGTGGACTCGACGGTGATTTCCACCAGCCAATCGGTTGACATGATTAACACTATTATTCTTGGGGGGCATCAAATTAAGTAATAACACGGGGAGGACAAGAGAGTGGCTTATTCAGTTGGATTCTGAATCACAATCAGGAAATAGTCTTTATCTGCAAAAGAGAAAAATGAAAAAACAAATCACTAAATGTAAAATGAGAGAGAAACACACTGGAAAGGAAATAAATCATTAAATCACCAACCATAAAATGGGAGTAGGGCAATAAAAAAGCATCAATGCTCAGGCTACATCCAATTGCTGGGAAAATAGAAGATAAACCTGAAAGTTTCCCATGGGGGCTTCTGCAAGTGCGGCTGCTGGAATGCAAAGTCCCTCACTCTAGCCATCAGTGGTGCTCTGTAGCGCATCCTCTTTTCTAATCTTCCCGGTACCAACAGGGAGGCAGGATTATCACCTGCTTTCTGGGTAGGGAAACTCAGGTTCAGAGGGTTTAAATGAATTGCCCATGGAAGTGGTTCTCAAACTAGAGGGCATGTGAATCACCTGAGGGGCTGGGTTCAAAGCAAACACTGCTCCCCCCGCCCCTGTGCCCCAGCCCTTTGGATTCAGTAGGTCTGGGGTGCAGCCTGAGAATTTGAATTTTTAACAAGTCCCCAGGTGATGCTGATAATGCAGGTTCTGGGAGAACCGCTGTTTAAGGCTACCCAGCTAGTCAGTGTCAAAGATGGAATTCTAACCTCACCCCCACTAGTCTTGGGTTAGTGTCAGTTCTGTCACAAGCTCAGCTGCTGGCCTTCCAGAGCATTCTGGATGAGAAAATTTCAAAGGCACCAGGTCGAAAGGGGCCCAAACTACCTGGACCCCAGCTCCAGGGTCTAGCCCAGTCGGTGGAACGTCCATCCTGGACGCCAGCTCCAGGGTCTAGCCCAGCAGGTGGAACGTCCATCCTGGACCC